>NC_142517.1:157010000-157311538 GCF_057876585.1 Rhinolophus sinicus | reverse complement strand
AGTCTTTGGTGTGGATAAATTAAACTCTAGCCATGCAAGGTTCTAGTCTAGACAACTTTTTAAAAATCTATAATCTGTATGCCAAACAAGTAGTAGCTGAAGCTTATTTAAAGTCAAGGTAAATTACAGCCGTTATTTCAACTGATATATCAGTTCTATCACTCTGACAGAGAGGAGAATTCAATTAGTCTGATAAAATTTCACAAAGAAATCCTGATTACTACCTTCTTCCTTTTACATGTTTTCAAAATGATATCTTGTCCAAATTTCCACTGAATTTAATGATAGTAAAAGTGTATTCCCCAAAAAAGAATAATTCTTGGTCAACCATTCTCTCACTTAAAATAGAAATTCTGTTAAACACTTAATTGTCACTTCCCTAGTTTTCAAGTTTAAGTGCCTTTATAAGAAAGTGCCTTTGTACATATCATTTCAATTTTATGTAAGCACTTTTTCCTAAATGACAAAAAAAAAATAAAAATGTAACATTGTTCTATGACCCTGAATCAAAATATCTCTACTTAATTTCATTTCAGCTTTGTCTTCAAATATTTCAGCTCTTGCGCTACATTTGTGAAAATTAGCAAAATATACACACGGCATTTCACATGTTCATCTAATTGATACTGACTTAGGAAATATAAAGTCAGGAGGGCTGCCCAACAATTTGAAAATAAGGCTTACTCTCTAAGAAAGAAACTTAAAAAGTGCGAAATAAAACAAGAAATACTAGAATATATAAAGAAAATCCACCCTAAGACATAAACAATGAAATCAACCATGGAGGAGATGCTGGGACATCCACTTTCAGTTAAGAGGGCTAAGGATCTGAAAACAGGTAATTAAGGCAAACATGAACAAGTAAGTAATGCGAAAGTATTTGTGTGAAATCGTTTTGACAAATACAGGAAAATAACAGAGGTGGGATAGTCTGTATTAGTGTAGAAAATAGGAGCACAGAATGCAAGGCTATATTGATTGGAGAAGGGTCCTAAAGGGTCTACCTGAACACCTGCCTCCCTGCCGAGTGGAACCTCTGGTGATGGTGTACATCTCAGGCTTGATTAACACAGCCACTCAGGTTATCTAACACCTTCCCTTGTGATTCTATATCCCCCAATCAAACCACTAATTTCATATTGGCTCCCTATGCAGGTATCTCTTCAGGAAAGAGAATGTGCTGATCAACTAACATTGGTATTTGATCTGCATGGCATTATAATTGTCAGTGTAAAATCAGTGATCCTCAATGTGGCTGCATATTAGAATTACCTGGGAAATTTGAACAACTACTGATGTTAAATCGGAATTCCTTGGAATGTGGTCTAAACCCTGAAGTAAGTGATTCTCATGACACTCAGGATTAAGAATCAGTGCCATAATTAAACTGGCAATTTGGCTTATATATCAGGCTCTTGTCTCTTTAGTTGTCGTGTGTCATCTTCTCAGGATCAAATGCTATGTGAATTGGCAAAATTGTGATTTTGGATTTGCAAAGTTGAAGACCTGTCTCTAGAGGTTTTGCTTCTCGATGTATGGTTTTCTGAACAAGCAGTATTGGCATTATCTGGAAGCTTCTTAGAAACTCAGACTCTTAGGGCAGTCCTAACATCCACTGATTCAACACATGTATTTTAACAAGATATTTAGTTGATTATTTTCCCATTAAAGTTTGAGAAGCACTGTGCTTTCATGTTTCTCAAAATACAATTCTTACACCTGTATACCTGAATGATGCTACAAATGCAAATTCCTGGGCCCCACCCACACTGAACACAATGACTATGCAGCTAGGCAGCTTACTCCTGTGATTACTTTCTCACTTCTGTCTCTTTCATCATCAATAAATATTTCAAATAATTCTGAGAGACACAGATAATGTAATCATGAATTGTTTACAAAATGTGAATTATTTTAAAATTAATCATCTATCCCAAAAATATTAGAAGAGTGGTAATCTCTCTTTGATGAATCTATGCTGTTATTTAGCCACTTAGAAACCAGCATGGCAATAAAAACAGTAACTAAACAGAAACAGGAAAAAAATTTTGAAAAATGCGTTTTACAATCAAAGTGTTTGTCATTGAGTTATGGTTTTTCACATAGCTGGTGGAGGTCCTATTTAGAAGAAAATAAACCATGTAGCATTCAGATGGAATTGGCCATTCTACAACAGCATTCTGAATAATGTATGAGGGATCCAGGCAACATTAATTTGAATGAAAGAATATTCTGAATAACTTTCACTTTTTAATTCACATCAAAATTGAAAACAATATTACTGCTAAATCATTCATTCATTTTTGCTTACATTCTGAAGGTTGCATGGCTGAGAGTATCTCCCAGGAAAAGGATAAAGTGCTTTAGAAATGAAATTATCCAGTGCACATTCATTTTTCTTTCTTCTTTGGTGGTTAACAAGTCCCTACATGCTGATGTACTCACAGAGCAAAAGGATAAAAGATCCTTCCATCATTTAGGGGAGAAGTTAAAGGTGGAAAACACCTAGTCATCAATAAGAGTCCATGTTCCTGACCCAGTAAGTGCTTCAGAAAGGAAGAGCTTCAATTAGAGAATGGTTCCCTCAAATACAATTGCTTGATAACAGAATAATTATGTTTAGGATGCCATGTCATGACCTTTTTTCCAGTAGAGTTCCCACTTTATGGGGGATGTCTGTAATATTGTTTGCTTTAATGAATGACAAGATACAGATATGAGGAAGAGTCACTGCCATTATTTGCTAGTAGTATCAAAAGAAGGATGATTCTCTCCACCTCATAAACTCTGGCAACCTCCTTTGCTTGAGTGGGATGAGAGCATATAACTGAACATTTCTCTCCGAATTCAGGAAGCAAAGACAAAGCAGCTGATAGTCTTCCTAAGTATTTCTGCTTCAGAATGTGTTACCTTGGCAGATTTTCAATGTATCTGTCCAGTAAAAAGTTAAGGAATGTGAGCTAGAGAAGCTGTAAATAGCAAAATATGCGACTTCAATTCTTTACAGGTAATTTAGAGAACTGGGTGTCAGAGTCACAGTTACCTCAATGATTATTTTGTAACTATTACAAGACACCTTACATTAAGAAAAAAAAAATGTATGGGCCTTTCAAGGATCAGATATCTAAACCCAATAATCTGGGTCATTAAAACCAGTAGGGAATCTGACTATACTTGTTCTTTCCAAACCCCACTGAAATGTTAAAATGGAAATATAAGTTAGAATTAATCCAGTATTGTAATGGTGGTTAACAGGAAAGGGTGCCATCAAATCAAATCTCGATGAATTTCCAGAAGATAATATAAGTATGATATAAGATTAGTGGGAAAACCATGCAAAATTTAAGAACTCACAATATTATAAAAACAGAACATCCAAAAGTGAGCTTTCTCAGAAGGCCCTGTTAACAAACATAAGACTTGAAAGAGCAGAAACTGAGTGTAAGGCTGAAGTCAGTGAGCTCATCAATAAAAAGCCTGTACAAACCTATTGAATTCCTCTGCTCTCAGAATTGCTGGCTCTGTAGTTTGATCCAACCAAACATGAAAGAAGAGCCCTCTAAAGTAAACAACCCACCACCAGAAATTCACACTGTGGGTGCAAGGACCAAACCCCAAAATGGAGTCAAGGTCTAGGCAACTTCCAGATCCTTGGAATTCAACTATGTGAAACTTGGAATTCAATTACTCATGGCATATAATACTTGAGTCCATTTGACTAAACATATGCCCAATCCAACCCATGACAGCCAAGGATTCTAGATCTATTGTCTTTGAGGGCCATTAGAAAGAAATAAACCCAGTCTAACAATAGTACAGAGCAATCTAGACTATATGTATCCTTTATAATATCAATGACCAAACATGTTTAATTAGACTTCTCAAAAATTAATCATGAGCGTTATTTTAAAGGCTCAAGAACAAAGTTGAGTAAAATAATGGTTATGGCTGGAGGAAAAAGAAAAAGAGCAAAACAAAAAGATAAACTTAGGGATCTGGAAAGTTGAAGAAAGAAGTTCTCTCAGAACACAATGCAAATGGAAAGAAAAAGAAAATTATGAAAGAAAAGCTATGAGGTATGGAGGGTCAATTTACGAGATTTATTATAATTAATAGCAAAATTGTTATTCCAGAGGGAAGTACATAACAGAGCTAAGGAGAAGGAAGAAATAATCAAATAAAAATAAATGCTAATATTAAAAAAAAAAAGGAAAGAAAGAAAGAAAGAAAAAAGGAAGAGGGAAGAAAAAGAAAGGAAAGAAGGAAGGAAGGAAGGAAGGAAGGAAGGAAGGAAGGAAGGAAGGAAGGAAGGAAGGAAGGAAACACTTGGACATAACAAAATTAAATTAAGAATCAAATAAAGAAAGAAAATAATCATAAACCATACAAGAATTTAAAAAATGTTATTTTCACAGGTAAAAGAATCATATTTACATAAGACTTTAACCTGAAACATGAAACTTTAGGAAAAACACAGTGCAATATTTATAAAGCACAAAGAGAAACAAATGCAAACATCAACTCTTATACCAGTTAAACCAGTATTTTCAATTCATATTCATAATATATTTAAAACCTCAAAATGTTATGATTATGGGACTTTAAAATTTTTTCTTGGTGATGTCTGAGAAAACAACAAGACAAAACAAAGATCCAAAGTACAAGAATACAAAAGCTAAAAGAAAGGTAAGCCATGAGCTCTGGAAAATGTGTATTTAAGTCTAAATAATTGGTTACATTGTAGCTATGAAGTACAGGTATACTGCTTTTATAACATAAAGATTCATGAAAGAGGCATAATGGAAAAACACAATATATCATATTGAAACTAAAATCGTAAACAATTATTACAAAATCTGAAAGATAAATAGGGTAGAAAAAGAAATAGGTAAAACTTTTGCTAAATATTTCTCATTCACCAGAGACATTATAGATATTGACTGGATATTTTCATTGATAGCAAAATGTATGTTTAAATACATTGTTAAAAATAAATGACAGGCCCAAAATGATGTCATTTGCTTCCACAACAGCAAACCAAGACTTAACCACAACTTCACCTCTCCCAGGAAATTGAACTTCTAGAGTCGACCTGACATTAACAATAGTGAGGTAATCTGAGGAAAAACCCTTGCCTGTTCCTTCCCCCCAAAGGAAGATGAGTTGGCCTGAAACAATTCATTCTTTTATTTTGCTAATGACTTCCTTGCCCTGTATTCCTGCCCATAAAACCCTTCTAGTTTGTACAGTCCTTGGGAGTCTCTCTCTCTTTGCTCAATGGGATACTGCCCAATTCACAAGTCACTTAATAAAGCCCATTAGATCCTTAAATTTACTCAGTTGAATTTTTGTTCTTTAACAATATCTATTAAAAACTTACAGGTAATTTTTACTAGTAGAGAAATAAAAGAGAATAATATAACAGAAATGAAACCAAAAAGATATCTGTAATTCTAAAAATTAATTTGCAGATTGGGGAAAATATATACCCAAATCCAAAGAACAAAATGCAAAGTAACAAATAAATTACACCTGTGAAAATAAGGAGATATAAAATATAGAAAATATTAATAAATCAAAAGCAGAATTTATCATATTCATATGAAAATTAGGATTCAAATAATTAAAGTGTTCTAAGATGATATAGTAACCACAGCCTTTATACATCAAACAATGTTGCTTTAAAGTATAAAAACTAAAACCTGTTAGTATAGATGAACATTGACAAAAGAATGAGCACATTGAATTTACCGCTACTATTTTAGGTATCAGAATATAAAGGAAAAACCTATTTAGGGTACAAAGGATTTGGATAACAAAATGAATACTTACTTTGTGTATATATACCGGGGGTGCCAAAAAAATGCATACAAGTGGACACTTTGATCAACGTTGTTGCTCAAGCAGTAGTTCGCCATAATCAGAAGTGTCTGGACGCTGATGGTAACCACTTTGAGCACCTCTTGTAATTGCAGAAGTCAAACGTGACATGTATTTATTTTTTGTTATCAGTATATATTGAGTATTACAATTTTAATATAGTTGTCCTTTTTGAAAATGTGTATTCATTTTTTGGCACCCTCTGTATATGTATTATATATAATGTGTATATATTATATACTAAATATGCATACAATATATATATTATATATTGAATATTATATATATTATATAAAACATATATACATGTTATGTATATCATATATTACATATATAATATATATATAGCATATGCAAAGAGCCAAAGAAAGAAGCAAAATAAGGCAACTTTATTATTATTTTTTCCTTGACTAACTCTGAAAATTCACTCTGTGGGGTCTAGGTCTTTCCTTGTCCTTGGATAGAAACTCAGACAGATCCCATCTCTTATTTGCTCCCTTTTAGATAATACAGTCCTTCTGTGTGCTACAGATGAAAACATTTCACGGGGAAAAGGGACATAGTTACTTCTCTATTGTCCTCACCTGAAGCTACTGTCTCTCTGCCCTATACCGATTCACTACACTGTCAATGCTCTTTGAAGTTTGAAACATGGTGGGGAGAATTAAGAAACAGAATAACTTCCTAAACTGAAAGAATTGTAAGTTGGAGTCAGTATTCTGTTAGCTCAGCATACTTTCTTCTTTCTCTCCTCAGTGCTCTGTGGATTCCATGAAGAATACTCATTGTTTTGAATGTCTGGCTGAAATCTTTGATGAACTTTGCAGCTGGCTGTTTATGATGACAACCCCTCCTCCCCTCAACCCCCGCTCCCCCCGCGCCCCCCCCCCCACACACACACACATACACACATTTCAGATTTGGGTTCTCAACAATCTAAGCCCATCCAAGAAGCTGTCTTGGAATTCCACCAAATCTCCAGGTTGCACTCTTAGGAATACTCCCAATAAGACAACCCTGGGCAACTCTGTAAATATTGCCACAGGAAACATGTCTCTAGTTAATCTTTGAGAAAGCCATTATTCTCCAAATCACAGTCTTCTACTGGGCTGCCCCAAGCAACTTCCATTTCTTGCCCTCTGGTCCCTCAGGCTTGTCAGACACTAACCCACAATGTCACTCAAGCCTCCACAGAAAACATCACACTCCGAATGGTCTCTGAAACCTCCTTCCACGTGCTTGAGGTTAGAGGACAAGCACCTCCCTCCTCTCCTCATGTTATATGTGGGAATTTGGCACGGTATTCTAACAACCTTTTACAAAGAAATGTACTCTACAACCTCCAATTCCCTTTCATCGTTTCTATCCCTTTTTACACGTACCTTTTACAAGTTAGATAGAAGCTGAAAACCTCCTTTGCAAGGCATGTGTGGTCTAACACCTTTGCCACACAGGAGAAGTTGTCAGCTATTGTTTCCTATTCTGTCATTTTGGCCTCACTAGAAACTTAGACTAACGTCCCGTTAAACATCTTGTTACACAGTGAGTGGCACTGGGGGCAACAGGTCTACCTTCACAGACTATGATTTCCCAGTGTCTATAATACATCAGATATCATCAATGAAGATGTGAAATGCTCCAGCTCACATCATGGGCAGTGTTTCCTATGAGAATCAAGGCAATCTGCAACTCAATGGTGGCATAAAACATTCTGGAAGAAGAAATGGCTGAGCATTTGGGGATTTTGTGGTGGCTGCGAAGTATGTGACACTGGGGAAACCCCAATTGTCTCCATCGCTTCAGGTAATAAAGAGGAAGATCAAAAGCTATTTAAACAGACAGACCAAGCCCACTTCCAAGCCTTAAAATGTTTCTTGGACAGTGAGTTCTTAACTAAGTTATGGTTCTCTCGGTTCAAAGTCAGAGGATACAAATGGCTTCACTCCATGAGTATCTCCCTGATTTTGAGAACATTACATGATGATTTTGGATTTCTGAATGGGGACACAAATCTTAAAATGCAGTAGACAGTGAGTTCCAACCTCTAATCCCCAATTTATAGAAGTCGTCATATCCAAATGGAAAATGTTTGCCTGCTGCTTCTAGTAGAATACTCTGCTCGCACAAGCAGCTTAACTTGAAGACAATCCAAACAGGAAGCGTTGGAATCCATGTTCATAGACCTTTGTGTAGAACTAGGGAATACACAGTGGCTGAACACTTCCCCTTTTAGGCCTAACTTATCCTGCCCAAGATGAGAAGGGACAAATGGTTCTCACTTTTCACTGTATGAGTTTTTGTACCTCAATTAGGGGCTTTCCCGAAACCCTTGGTGTGGAAAGTGCTCCCCCTAGTGGGAGTTCAGAAATCCAGAACTTTCCATCCCTCCACAAGAGACACCCAAGAAGAGACATTTAATGAAAACATACTAAATATCTTGAGGATACATTCCCCAAGAAAATATAGTGTTCCTCCATAATACAAGAACAATGCCATTGATTTATCCTGTTTTTCATATTGTTTTTCATACCTCAGCTACCATTTATCTGTATTGTGTGAGTGATGGAGATTATAATCCAAAAACCAGTATGCAGCTAGCCTCAGGGAGAGATTTCAGGAATAATACCTCTTAGTATTAGTGTGGCAGTTAGGCTACTTAACCAATGGTACCAAATTAGATTGAATGCTCCTCAGTTGGGAACTGCAGGGTAAAAGCAGAATGGGTGAGTATTAGAAGCCCACACCATATTAGGGTGGTGCAGATTTTACCTGTATGAAGTCAGACATGAGAGTGGGTTGCATTCATTAACAAAAATTGAGTAAATGCACTGTTCTAAGACCTGGGGATATTGCAGTGTAGTTTATGTTCCATTGGAGGGAGACAGATAATAAGCAAATATATTAAACAAATAATAAATATGTAGGTAATAAAGACATATGCCGTGTTCTGAGTGGAGCTTAAGAGCTTTGAAGAAAATTAAATCAGGGTCAGAGAATGGATAGAGGTTATTTTTATTTGGTTGGCGAGCCAAAGAACCCCTGCTTAAAGGACACATGTTAACAGAGACCTGTAAGAAATGAGGGAGCAAGTCATACACATGTCTGGGGAAAAGCACAGCAGAGAGGGGGTAGTACATGCAAAGCACATGATGTGAGGCTGTAATTGGCAGGTTGAAGGAAAGGCAAGGAGGCTAGTGTGAGCAGAGCAGCTAGCAAATGGAGAAAACTAGTAGAAGAGGTTAGAGTGGCTGTCGAGGGCCAGATGGTGTAAGGTGTTTTAGACCTTGGTAAGCACTCTGAATTTTATTTTGAGTGAGATGAAGGTTTTGAACTGTAAGAGTGATACGACATGAGTAACTTTCAAAAGGATTATTGTGGCCCTGTGGAATATGGGGGTCAAGTATTGGGCAGGGAGGTTACTTACGTGCTATTGCAGTCATCAAGATGGGACATAATGGTGACTTGGACTAAGGTGTGTGTGTGTGTGTGTGTGTGTGTGTGTGTGTGTGTGTGTGTGTGTGTGAGGGGGCACATGTCCTTGGAGGGTAAAGATAGAGAAAGACAGAGACCAAGGCAGAAAGGCAGAGCAATTCCACCCCATCAGACCGAGACTACATATTCATTTCTGGCAACGATTAGACACGGATAAAAATGAATCATTTGTGAGGATATCAGTTAAAACTCAATCAATTCTAAAATGTAGAATGGACATAGGCAACATTTTTCAATCACAACAAAATTAAATTCAACATTAACAGTGATAGAAGAGACAACAAATCTAACCTACCGGAAATATTTTAAAGACCTCTGTATAACTTTTAGCTTATTACCGGACAGTCTTTTTTAAACGAGGATCCTTGTGGCCATTCTCTTGTTCGCCCAGACATAGAGCAAGATCGCACAACTGCGAGGCTTACATTTCTCCGATCTACGTCTCAGAATAACCCTCACCCTACCTCCTCCCCCATCCCTGGTCCAGGACTTCTTATGATTTCTCTCCACATCCTATCTCTCAGTTATATTTAAAAGTATACATCTTGGTTCTTTTTGTTTTGTTTTTTTTTGGTAAAGTATATGTTCTTAAAGCATCTGTCTCTTGGTAAAGCCTTTCCTGCCTTCTTCCTATTTTATGTGTTACTCCAATCCGGAGTTTTCTTGTGCACACCAAGGCTGGAGCTGAGCTGAAGCCTTCCACAGTGATTTCAGAACTGGGGCTGCTCTTCAAAGTGAATCTGCTCATGCTTTTTTTTAAATATTAGTGATCAATGAAGGTGTTTCAACAATGATTACAGACATGGAAATTTTCTACCATGTGTTCTTTGGGGTGAATAAAGGTTAGCTCTCTGGCTGACATCTTCCCTACATTCAGTATATTTATATAGCTTTCCCCCTGTGTGAATTCTCTGGTGTCTATGTAAATGCACACTCTGGATGATGCATTACCCATACTCATTTATTGGGTTTCTCACCAGTGTGAAGTTTCTGATGCTGTCTAAGGACAGAAAATGCATAAACAGCTTTGCCACGTAGAGACTCATAATGGCTTTTCTCCAGTATGAATTCACTAAGTCGCTTGAGGGATGAATGGTCACTGAAGTCTCTACCACAATGATTACAGACATCGGCTTTCTGTCCTATATGGGTTCTTACCGGGAGAGGAAATCCTCTTGGGGGACACCAAGCATGTAATTCATACTGGAGAAGGAACTGAGTAAAGTAAATATTGAAAATCCATTACATTAAAAATCCATTACTCATAGAGTGATACTTATAAAAGATGTGAGGATTCGCATTATAAAACACCCTTAGTTTCATGACTAAGGGGATGTCTTTAAGATCACTCATTCTTTAGTCAACATGAAAGATTTCACATTGAGAATACATCGATTCTAAAATAAAAAGTGGAAAAGAGCAGTTGGCATTCACATCAGAATATTCACACTGGAAAGATCATAAAAAGCCCTTAGCATCCTGATGAGCAGAAAATTCAAGCTTTTGCTAAATGACCTATCAATAATAATAATTATTATTATAATAATAAAGTAGGATAAAAACGTGGTTCTCTTGCAAAAGTTAAGTCCAGAATTTGGTAACAAGTAATAAGTAACTAGACAAATCCTCTTCAATATATTTGTACTTGTGATTAATATTAAGCAAAAGTTGTTAAAAAGCTTAGAAAAACTATGTATCATAAAATTTGCTTTCAGTTTCTTAAACTTTGCTTTTCTAATGATCTACTTTAACCATGAAGAAGAAATGTACTGACTATCCATCATGAAGGAAAAAATCAGTTTAATAGGGTTTTATTGAAATCATCGAGGATTATAGACCCATACATTATCTATCTTTGCTTTTAAGAACCAGTCATGATATTTTCATTCAACTTTGTGGACTTGTAATTTTAAGACATAATCCTATTTTTATTGTCAGTTCTATATGCCAATTTGAGATTCTTTATTTTCATAGATTTTTGTTTGCTTATATTGCAAGAAAGGTACATAGATGACACATTTTGTAATCTCACAGGAAAATAAATGTTTAGTTGACTAAATTCAGAACTTTTAAATCCAGTGTTTTCCCTCAAACTCTGTAGAATGGAGAAATAACAATTTCTTCAACAAATAAAATTATAAGGGAAAAATAAGACATTTGTAGATTAAATTACACTTTAGAGACTTAAGCAACCAAATGATTTGTGAATGTATTTGGGATCCTGATTTTAATAAACCAAAAGTAAATATATAAAATTAAGGAAGATTTATACACTGATTGACTAGGACTGATATGACAGAATTTTATTTTTTAGGTATGGTAATAGTTTCTAGTTATGTTTTTTTAAGAACCCATATATTTAGAGATATGGACTGACATATTTATGAAAGAAGTGACACAATGCCTTGGAATTAATTGATTCTAAGACTGGAGTGGGGGGAGTGAGTGGAGATACAGATGAAACATGGTTGGTATGAGTTGATAAATGTTGAGGTGGGGAATGGATACATATGGATTTATTATATGAGTTTCCCTACTTTTGTATATATTTGAAAATAATAGAAAAAGAAAGAAAATAAAGGCTAGTTATTGTTTATTCTTGTCTACAGTTGCAGAAGAAAAGATCTAAGAATACAGTTGCGCTGGCAAGAAAAGTAATATTTACTCATTATTTCCTGCTGGAATGCTTGTTGGATTCCTTTTATTTCAATTTCAGTTTTTTAAAATATATCCATTAGTCATTTAAAATCAATTGTACAAATTTTGTTCATTAACAAATTATCTTTATTCACGAAATGTTTTCATCTATATTTTAATATATTTTTTTAATTTATTGGAGTGACAATTGTTAGTGAAATTACATAGATTTCAGGTGTATAATTCTGTATTACATCATCTATAAATTCCATTGTGTGTTCACCACCCAGAGTCAGTTCTCCTTCCATCACCATATATTTGATCCCGGTTACCCTCATCTCCCACCTCCCACCCCCCAACCCCCTTTCCCTCCGGTAACCACTAAACTATTGTCTGTGTCTATGAGTTTTTGTTTAATATCATTTTTCATGTACTGATTTTTTTCAGCAATTCTATGTTGTTTTGCACATCACATCTTCTTCTGCTGTTAGAAGTTTGTTATTATTATCTGCATTCTAAGATCTACAGCACTTGTTCAGTTTTCTGTTGTACAGCTTTCTGTTCTTAATTGGTTATAAAACATTTAAAAGTTCTTCCATAAACTTCATAGTCTTACTTTTTCATATTACTGCTCTCTCTTCACACTTCTATTTGCCTCTTAGACAGCTCCATTTTAATAATTTCTTTTCTTTTACCTTTTATCTCTTGCCTGATATAGTAGTCTATGATTTCTTCTTTTGTCAAAGGACAAAGCAAATAGAATCTGAAATTTCTTGCTGCATATACAAAATACTTTTTAAGAATATGTTTCTGGATATTTATAGTAGCTTTATTCATGACTGCCAACACTTGGAAGCAACTAAGAATGTCCTTCAGTGGGTAAATGGATAAATAAATTATGGTATATACAGCCAGACAATGGAATATTATTCAGCACTAAAAATAAATGTGCTATCAAGCCATGGTAACTCATGGAGGAAATTTAAATGCATATTATTTAGTGAAAGAAGCCAATCTGTAAAGCCTACATGCTATTTGATTTCAACTTCATGACATTCTGGAAAAGACGAAACTATGGAGACAGTAAAAAGATCAGTGGTCGCCAGGGCATGTGGTGTGGAGTGGGGAATACGGTGAGGGATGAATAGGTGGAACATTTCTAGGGTAGTAGAAATACCCTGTATGATACCATAATGATGGATACATGTCGTTATACATCTCTCCAAACCCATAGTATGTACAACCCCAAGGATGCATCATAATGCAAACTATGGACTTTGGGTGATACTTGTGTTAATGCACATTCACTGACAGTCACAAAAGCATCATTCTTCTGGAGGGCGCTGTGAACAAGGGGTGGGCTATGCATGTGTGGGGACAGGGGGTATAGAGGAAATCTCTGTACTTCCTGTTCAATTTTGCTGCTCTAAAAAGTAAACTATTTCTTAAAAATGTTTTGCCTCTGCTTCTTGAATGCTTTATGCTCCATTTTTTATAAAATCTTTTCGTAAGGCCCCTCCTTGAATTCTTTTTTTTCCCCCAAAAATGGCAACACTATCTAGGCCTGGTATTTTCCCACAAAACCAGGGCAAAGGGATTCTTCGTAGGCCTCTTTAGTTGACACTTTCATGCTGTTAGAAAAATTCTTTTAAAGCTCAAACCGGAGGGCTTGCTGCTTATATGTCGACATAGTGTATATGAGGAGTGGGGCCACCAAGGCTCAAAAGGATCCTAGCAGGCCATCTTCATTTCTGCATGCTTTCTCTTCTCTCTTTGCAGAAGCCTCTGGGTCAGTAGCTAGATTTGGTGAGACTCAGCTTTCTTCTAGGTACACAAATAGTCTTTGTTTTTTTATACCAAACGTACTAACTTTATAGTCAACAAAACCTGCAACTCAGTATCAGGACACCACTATTCCAGATCAACAGCTCCTGCCGTCTCAATTCAATTTCATCTTATAAGTCACTAGCATGTGGAGTCACCTCACTGCAGTCATCATTACTGCAGCTTTCTGTTCCTTTTCCTTTTCTAAGTTCCCAGCTCCAATGCCACAACAATGCATGGGATTTCTGCTGATCCATGGGACTCGATAGGGCTGTATATGGATTCAGCCTGGTCACTCCTCGAAGCCCAGGAAGGCATATGTCCGCCAGGATAGGGACTGTATACTTCCTATGAGATAATCCTTGCCTTCTGGGCCAGTGATTTACAAGTGGATTCTTGTTTATTCATTGCCCATCTATACTGATTCTAGCAGAAAGCATTTTAAAGTTAGTGGCATTTTACAATTTTATTCCCTAGTTTCCAATGTTGTTGCAGATTTCTCCCTAATTAATGTGTTCTAGATATTTTTCTTAGAAGAGGACACTCTGCCCCCCAAAATTCCCAGGCAATCATTTTTTCCAGAAAGACTGACCAAATTTCAGGTAATAATTTTAAGTGGTCTAAAAGAACATTGAGATTTGCCCCTCTTTTCTTAACCAGTATCCTAATGACTTGAAACTGCTTTCGGACAATTTGAAAACAAGTACCTTTAAACAGTAACAATCAACAGAAACTTGCCAAAGATGTATTTTTATTATCTCAAAGAGAAGTTTCAATAGACAACTGAACATGATGTCCAATTATTGTCAAGAAAAAGTGACTTAAGGACTAATATTCTAAAAGAAAAAAAAAAATGTCTATCTGAAGGAGATGTCTTCTAACACTAAATTGCCTTGTAAACATAACATCTTATAGAAGGTTAACCCACTTAGCTACTTGCAGATGCAATTTTGCAACTTAATTAGTCTTGCAGAATTCATCAAGAAGTTATATTATTTTAAAATTAAAACTCGCATGGGTCCACTAATGAAATTTTTCTATGGTAGGTAATTGGTAATACTGCTTTGAAATTTTGCCAGGCCTAAGTTATTAGAGCAATGTTCCATGGAAAAGAATTTGGGGGCCCTTTATTTTCTCATTTGTCTAAGGGTTGTTTTCTGAGAAAAATATTTACTCCAACCACTTATTCCCTCACCTTCCTCTATGTGAAGGGGGGTTGATTATCTCTTCAACTACAACTTTTTGTCATTTTCATTGTAGATAATTAATTATACTATCCACTCAATTGACTATCAAAGCACATGGATTTTCCCTGGGCAGCAGCATGAAGAACATGACAGTTTCATGCCAAAGAATTCTGTTGTTCAAATATTATCAACATTGCAGTTGTAAGAAATAAATGGAAGGTTGCCTGAAGGATAAACAGTTCATTAACTTCTCCGAATATCTAAATTTTATTCTTGTTTTATTTAGACCATCAACAACCTACACATTGCATTCTCTCAGATCCTCATTGAAGTGCTTTCTCTGAATTACATTCTGGAGGCGTGCCATTACTTTGCTCTGAGGAAAACAGTATTAACAGTAACAATGATAATATTGATGCTGATATTATTCTCCCTGAAATTGGCTATTCTTATAATCTTTCCCTAGTACCTCTCTGACTTTATCTAGTTGGTATCAAGTCCATCTCTCCATTTGCTTAGGCTGAAAAACATTGGGGCCATCCTGCCTCCTCTTTTCCTCTGATACCCCACATGTACTCCTTCACACATTTTGTTGCCTCTAACCTCAAAATAATAATAATAATAATAATAATAATAATAATAATAATAGTAATAATAATAATACAGATGCTGACTAGTTTTCACCACCGCCATTGCTACCATCATGATGCAAGCTACTATTGCTACTCACTTGGATAAATCCAAGAGCCTCCTGACAAAGGAATCAGATGACCTCATTAAAATGTAAGTCAGATTGTACCACTCTTCTGCTCAAATTCTCCAGTAGCCCCCACAGCACTGAGAAGGCAACAAGGGGTTTACAGACCTCCTGGGTCTGGCCCCTCCTCAGCTCCCTGACCTCATCTCTGTCACTCTCCTCCTCATTCCCTTGTTTCAACCAAACTGGTCCGTTGGTCATCCCTCAAACACTTATGGACATCCCTCAAACACTTATGGACAGGGCATGCCTTCCTTCAGATATAGTCATGTCTTCTCTCTATCCCTTCAGGAGAGGCCTCCCTCAGCTACTTTACCTAAAATCGAGACCACCCACATTCACCATTGGCACCATTTATCCTGATTCCGATTATTTTCCATAGCAGTTATGGTCTCCTACCATACTATGCATTTTACTTAAATACTTTGATTGTTGTCTGCCGCCTCCTAGTTTAACTGAAGCTCTCTGCAGGCAGGGATTTTGATTTGCTCATTATTGCATCCCCAAAGTCTAGAACGGTGCCTCCCGTATAGCAAGCACTCAATTAGTATGTGTTGAGTAAATAATTACGAAGAATAATGACAATATTAGAGGCTAACACAAATTTCCTTTTCTTATTGGCCAGGTATGGTCTTCATGGGAATTATTTATGCTCACAATCCTATCAACTTGGTGCTTTTTTCTCCATGGGAGAAAACGAAGGTTTTCCATAGGGAAAACTAACTGAGGTCACACAGTTGGCAGTGGAAGAGCTAAAATCCAAATCCTCTCTTTGTCCCATAAGTTTCCACTGCCTTAATCTCAGCACTGTACTTGCTTTCATCAGAAACTCATGGGACACTGGATGCTTTTTGTTGTTGTTTTGTTTTTGTTTTTAGTAGAGGACATTGTTCACTATTTGAGAGAGTTTCTCCTTTATGTAAATCCATGGAAGAAATTTCTCTCAGGTCTCAAGAACAGACAGGTATGTATCTCTAGATATCTGGCTCATTTTTATCTTTTGGGCACTGTGAAGTGTCTGAATGTTTGTGTTTCCAGCTGGGTTCTTCACCAGGAAACTCAGAGAGCAATTTTGAAGGCAGTTTTAGCATTGTGTTGGGTCCTCATCTTAACCCTGACTTCACACTACTTTGTAAAAGTCCCTACTCCCATACACATTCAAATTTCTTTTATTACATGTTTTATGTTTTGTAGTGTATGGTACAACTACACTATAAACTCCCCATCTCATCCCAAAAAAGATTTGTGTAAACTCCCCAAATCTCTTTTGGGATGAGATGGAAAAGAGACACATATATTTATTTATAAATTAAATCAAAGAGTTGTGTTCTTGTGCCAAATTGCTTTAACCGCTTAGAAAATTGCCTATTCCTCAATTGTCCTTTAGTGTTATGTTCTCAGCTTATATTGTGGGTGAGGTACTATTAGGAGCATCCATGAAACAAAAATAGCATGCAAGTATTACTTGCTTTTGCTTTCCAGATGCTTATATCCTCAAAAGAATGTAAAGGCGGTTGGTGGAAGAGAGACAAGCAAGGGAGAAGGCCTTTGTGGATGAAGAAGGGAAGATGAGGGAAACCAGAGAATGGCCGACGAGACCCAGAAGAGCAGGGATGAGCCCGGCCTCTGGCAGCATTACTAGAAGGCATCCAGAGCCCTGAAAGCCTATGTGGAGGGTCCGGGCAGGCTAGACCACAGGCAGTCTCACAGAAAACCCCAGGGTTCCCCGGTTAGCACAGAAGTGGTGGAGAGCTGAGGGTTTATGCAGCCAGAGGCAGTGGAGCTTCCCCGAAGCCATCTGTTTAGAAGATGACCTGGAAAAGAATGACCATGGCATTCTGAAAGACACCAAAGTTGTGGAACCATCCCAGGGATGACTAAGAATGCAGGAAGCACTGAGGTTATTTTTTCTACCACCTCCTGGGAGATCAGGGTCAGATACTGAGTTGAGTCAGTGAAAACAGTTTTGTAAAAAGTAACATTTTTGCAAACTTGAGTTTGTGAACCTACACTTACATAAGCTGCTTCCAGTTACTTTTGGAACCCGACACAGTCCAAACTAACCAATCAACCCAACAACAAATAAATACATGAACCAATAAGAAAACATACAAATAAAGTGATATGAATGAAAGATAAAGAATTCAGAGTTAAAACGATATGTCAAGGTTTAAAGTATAATCTCTAAATGACATTCAAATGATCTTGCTATTGATACCCTGAAGGCTGAATTAAAGTCTATTCTATCAAATTTCTCTTTCCTACAAGATAGATTACACATCTTAAAGCATCATTTGAGGAACAACCAATAATTTAATATGAAGTACTTTATTAATCTAAGTCTTTGGTAAATAGTTATTGCTATTAATAGTTATATATTTTCAGTTCTATACTCTGAATTTTAAAACACAACCTTCAGGCACTCTTCCCCTCCATTTGTTAATTTTTTTTAAAGACTGGTTACAGAGTAAGAAGAAATGAATAATAATGATTGTGTTACATTCTAAGTTAATGTGCACTTTACTATTAAAGTAGTCACGTAAACATTGGTCTCCTATATGTGCAGAACAAACACATCTCTCCAACTCATTATGGCCCTGTCTAGTGCCTTGCCAACTCCACTTCCACTATAATTCTGGGATGTTATGTCTGAAATCTGGGCCGTTTCCATTAAGCAAGAGGAGCATGTTCCCAGAATAGAGGGTCACAGATAAAACCTGCTTTTCCCACTGGTTCTATCAGGACAATGTGCCTGTGCTCCTTGAGCTTCCACCGGGATGTGGGATTGAAAATTGTAGTTACCCATGGGGATGTCCTTTTACGGGTGCCCATAATTCTCTTAGATGAAAATGGAGATCCATTGTCTTATACAATACTTCCAAAATACCCTATATTAATTTCCAGTTTACAAAAAAGTATTGTAATAAGTAGGCTTTCAGGTAGAGTTTATTGTGTCATTTTAAAAATTAGTTTTCATTCATTAAACAGCTGTACTAAAAACAATTAATTAATGTCATATAAAGCTTTTATAAAAGATCCAAAGTAGTCAAAGTTTTAGGCCTAAACTCTCTTATTTATTTTACAGAAATTATAGAGGAGCTGTTGGAGTAGAAACTGGCATTGTTATTTGTACTTTCCATGGTATGTGCCTTTCGTAAATGTTAACGTTTTAATGTCATAGTATATATTTTTTGAGATTCAAAAATAAGTCAAAATTCACACTAAGAAAGAAAAAAACAAAATTCTTCAAGTTAAGGTCAATCTGTAAACTCATAAAAGTTTCTGGTAAAATTTTCAATACCATGTTTCCCTGAAAATAAGACCTAACCAGACAATCAGCTCTAATGCGTCTTTTAGAGCAAAAATTAATATAAGACCTGGTCTTATTTTACTATAAGACCGGTCTTTAATATAATATAATATAATATAATATAATATAATATAATATAATATAATATAATATAATATAATATAATATAATATAGGGTCTTATATTAATTTTTGCTCCAAAAGATGCATTAGAGCTGATTGTCTGGCTAAGTCTTATTTTCAGGGAAACACGGTAACAGACTGGGAAACCTGCTCATGGTGGGATTTCAAACCACTGCGTTTCATGCCAATTCAACCCAATCTGTGCTTTGCTTGTGCTACAGCAACAGAATCTTATGGGTATTTGTTAAGGAGTCTAATCTCAATGTATTAATTCCATCCTTAGGTTCTTATCTAATGAGCTTCCTGATGTTCAAGAACTTATGCACTATATTCAATCTTTCATTAAAATCTCTATTGAAGACCCCCCTCTCTGCAGAAACACTAATGCTTTACTTTGCACACTATTTAGCCCATAGCAGAATCAGTAAATACTATTATATTAAGACATGGCCCCATCCTATTCACCCCACTGAAGCTAGACTATCGAGAAAAGAACATTGAAAAATAAAGAAGCATTATGAGATGAATACTGACATAGGCTCAAAAAAAAGAAACCTGGAGTCCAACTGGGAATGAGGGATCAATATTTTCCCCTTAACTTTCCTGACAGAAGAGAAATGTAGGAATAACATGCAGTATCAGAGAGAACTAAGACTGGACCTTCTGGCCTTTAACACTCAGATTTACCTAAACTTATCCAATTCCTTTTGGACTTAATGTCTTCATCTGGATCGTGACATAAAGGGTTGGACTACTTGACTGGTGTCGTCAACTAATGTTGACATTAATATCTTATGATTCCAACATTAAGGGTGATTATGATAACTTGATAATTATAGTATTAGTGATCAAAAGAAAGTAATTAGTAATCGGTTTTTATGCTCTACTATAGTTAACAATATATTGTATATTTGAAAGTTGCTAACAGATACAATCTGAAGTTTTCAACACAAAAAAACACACACAAAAAAAACAATGAATTATAACTATGTTAGGTGATAAATATATTACCTAAGCTTATTGTGGTAAACATTTCACAATATATACATATATCAAATCATTATGTTGTACACCTCAAACTTATACAAGGTTACATACCAATTATATCTCAGTAAAGTGGGGGAATAATACTGCTTTTTTTCCAACAGCTCCTTGAGTGGGGAATTCATGATTAAATTACTGTCCAACTTCTTTAAGTAGATTCTGGTATATATAAGTTGGATTGAGCTTTCTACTTGTTTTACCTTTTTATTATGATATACACATGCGTTATATTTATAGCAGAGTATATAAAACCTTCAGAGTTTAATCAATAATTATAAAGTGATTACTAGTGTAACAATCAAGTTAAGAAACAGAACATCATCGATCTTCTCCCCAACCCATGATCTCCTTAAGTCATGACTCTTTCTTTCCCATCGAGGTCACCACTATCCTGACTTTATAATACTAATTTCCTTATTATCTTAATTGTGTTAGTCCTTGTATACTCTATACAAACTAAAAATAGTTTTGCCTATTTTTGAGCTTCTTATAAATGGAATTGTATTTTGTGTTCCTTTGTGCTGTTCAGTTTTTAATGTTTGGAAAGTTGAGCCATAGTGGAGCTTTGATTTTAATTGATGTAGAATATTCTACTATATGACTAGACCACACTCCCCATACATTCCACTGTTGGGGAACATTAGGTTGAATCCAGTTTAAGGATATATTAAGCAATGCTGTTACATTTCCGCAGCACTTAACCATGCATTTCTCTCAGATATATATGTAGCAGTGGAATGCAGGCCACAGGGTATGCATATCTTCAACGTAACTAAATGACGCTATACCATTTTCAAGTGTTTTTGCCAATTTACATAATTATTAGCAGTGCATGAGTATCTTGGAGAACTTTTATTACTACCTAATTGTATAAATTAGTCAGGTTAGTTAGTTTATTATGTTGATTCACTCATCCATCCATTCATTCAATAATTTTTAAGATTTTGTATGTCCCAGTCAGTGTGCTAGGTACTGAGAACACAAAAAAAGAATATTAATACAACAGACTCTATTTCACTGTGTCCGTTATAAACTGAAATGATGATGAGCAAATCCTGAGTGCCCCTCAGGATTCAGATTTCTGTCAGCACTCCTGTGGGACAATAAACTCTGAACATGATTTTTCAGGAAAGAGTCCTATTGCACAGGTAATGAGTCTAATGCATCATACTGGTAATGATTAGAGATCATATTCAACAGCAGTTCAAGTTGCTTCACTTTTATTGGTTTGAGATGCACATCTTAAATGGCCTTACATGGGGAATATTTTTCTTTGATGTCACAGGAAACAATCCCTGGATTGTTGCTTTGGGGGGTATAGGTGACATGTCCTAGCTTGACAAATTACTGATGGGAGAAAGAAAAGGTGCCTCAAAACAGCAACAAATGGTATGCTGTGCTTCATGTCAGAATATTATTTAGTCAATTCAGTTTTTAAATAGGAATTCTGATTTCATTTAAATTCAATGGACACACTGTTCTGAGTGCCTCTGGTTTTGCACGTGCATCTACCGTGCTCATAATCTCAAAGTTAGTGCATATAAATCATATACAACGATACTGAATAATTAGAGCTTTGATACTCAGACACAAACATATATTTGTGTGCATAAATGCAGAATGAAAAGAAAACAAAAAAGAATCTGAGGAAATCTGGCACTGAATATCAAGTAAAAGCCTACATACAGAGGGAGCCAAAAAAAATGTATACACATTTTAAGAAAGGAAAAAATTGTATTAACATTACACTGATGGTAACCACTTTGAGCACCTCTTGTAATTGCAGAAGTCAAACCTGACTTGTATTCATCTTTTGTTATCAGTATATATTGAGTATTACAATTTTAATACAGTTTTTGCCTTTCTTAAAATGGGTATACATTTTTTTTGGCACCCTCTGTATACAACATAGTAATTCTCTAATTCCTATACTAATTTGCCAGAGGAATTAATTCTGATAACCCAAGGCTGGCAGTGGTCCCACAGCATGCAACTGAAGAATTACATATTATCTGGAGATGTGTGAAAAAGTGATTTTTCTCAACTCGATTACTACACTTCTTATTCCTTTAAAACTCATATTATTTCAGATAAACACTTCCTTTAAATTGGTAATTTTTTTCCCCTTGGTGGGATTCATTCTTTAATATTCCATGGTGGCTATTTAAATCTGTGCAGCATCTCTTGATTATTCCATGCAACTTGTCACTGCATTGCTTCAACGAAGTATGCAAAAGGTATGAATCACATACAAAATAACAATCAAAGCAGTTGTAGACTTCAAAATTAGTTTAAAGTGGTAAATGGCAACTGCCAATGGAATGTGTAAATCTTCCAGGTTTGGATTTGCCCTCAATACGGGATACAAACAGTGGGGTTCTGTCTGTCATGGACAAATGAAAACTCTTGCAGGCTTCATCAAGTGCCTATCATCCTGAGAGGTTGCCAGCACTGTTTACAGTGACAAATACAAATTACTTACTGTAGCATATTAAGTAATAGGGTAGATTTATAGTAGCAGGAGAGGCTGATAAAACCACTGGCAAGATGTAGCTTGTAGAAGTAAACAAATTAACCAGAAGGAGCAGCTGGGGAAAGAAGTGCAGGCATATGGGTGTGCAGTTGGCTAAAATGCAATGTTGACTTCCAAACGATAGGAAAACAATTCTCTTCCTTCTCCTATGCTCACCCCAAGGCACAGGACCTAAACAGGATACTTTTAAATTTCATTGTCTGCCTGCTGCAGGAAATCAGGTATAGTATATGTAAGACTTCTATTATTGCTATAAGTCCACAATCCTTCACAACAACCCCCTTGGCTATAAAAGGCAATGGCTGTTACGAAAGTGTACATTCTCATTGTCAGCTTTAGAAAAATGAGCAGAGGATGAGAGAGCCCTAGGACTTATAGATTTGCCTCAATCTAAATAAGGCTTACAACCTATTTTTGCTTCATCATTTTGGAAATCAGTATACACACACAAACACACACATACACACACACAAACACACACAACTATAGGGAACACTTCTGAAAGTTTCAAGTTGGGAATAAAAAGGCTCTTCCTCAGATTCCATAATTTTAATTATGTCTTCCTTCTGGCATTTTAGCAGGTGGTATTTCAGTGATCAATGAATCTCCAGCATCTGGCTTCCTTGCATATTATGGTATTCTGCCAGTCCACTGATCTAGAATTACATTATTTTCACCATCATTTTTAGATGCCTATAAAAACCAGATCTTCTGGGACCTATCCTCATTTTGTGGCATGAGAGTTATCCCAAATTTCCTTATATTTTATTTTTTCTTAGGAAACATTTTTTGTTCTAAAATTTCTTTTTCTTTACCTTTTTGGTTCCTTTTAATACCCTTTCACTTATGGCATGTGTAGTAGTACTCAAGCCAGACTGGAATAGACACATCAAAACAAACAAACAAAAAACTTAACATGTTAGGCACTTAATAAATTATAACTGAAATGATTAGAGATGCCAAATGTGCCTGGAAAAGATGGCATCTGGACATTGCAAAGCATCTCCATCTTGCAAAATGATACTTTGTATACCTTTGGCATTGGTGTAGTGTTTAGAGCACGTTGTCATGTCTGTCACCTCATCTGAACTTCACTGTATTATTGTGAGCTAGGCAAGAAAGGCACGCATTTACTGTTTACTGAGTAACTCCCATGCACCAGGCACTGTTCTTGGCACTAGGAATAGAGAGATAAATAAAGGATACTTCCCTGTGTTAAGGGGAGGGGATTATATTCTGGAGGTTATCATTACCAATCTGCAAATGAGGGGACAGAAGTATTGAGAATTAAACATTGGTCCCTAGTAAGCAGTAGCAGGACACAATTAGTCATCAGGTCTTCTGGGTCCTGCTCTTGGTTCCCAGGTTATTCACAACAATTCTTTTGATCGGTACTAATTGCTGCAAAGAATGATGGTGACAAACCCAAGCAGAAATATTCAGTTTGTTCATTTGAATGGAAACCTTCAGCTTGATCTGGACAATATATCATGCGCTTATTTTATTTTATTTTGTTTTGTTTTATTAAGGAGGCTCATAGTGGCCCACGCGGGGATCAAACTGGCAAGCTTGGAACTGGCATCACCACGCTCTAACCAACTGAGCTAACCAGCCACCCTATTATGTGCATTTTTAAAGGCTCTTTGTACTAAATGATTTTAAATTATTAATTGTATTCGGGATAAACATTTTGGGGATATGTATCTGTTTTATTGCATAATCTGGTCCTAGAGGGTTATGAGCAGAAAGCAAATAGATTCGTTTTCACCAAGTTCCCTTCAAACGATCTCCATAACATTTCCTTTCTGCTGCTTTTTAAAGTTGCTTTCTGGTATTTCAAAGATCAGTCCAGTTTAATGTAATCTGAATCCCAGTTGAAAATTTCTTCCTCCTCCCAGCTGAAGCCTGGACTCAACGCCCCGATAAGGACAGGGGGTACAGTCAACTACTTTACTCCCCACCCCTGTCTCTTCTAGGTGTTTTCCTTATTCATGGCACTGCCTCTTGGTATCCCAGATTGGAATGGGTGACAAAGAAGCAAAAAGCAGGTAGGTCTCAATTGAATGATACAGGTCTAACCTACTATTGGTTCCCTACAAATTTTGATGTCCAGATGCTGCTTGTCTCTTCTGGGATGCTTTTGAGGGATTTTCAGACTTCTGTTGCTGAGGGTTTCCCACCTCTGATACTCTGACATGGGTGATGCTTCTGGCTTTCCTCAGACCTCTTTTGCAATAATTTACCCCGCATGACTTCTTCAATAAATCATCTGACCCTTAAAGGTGATATACCCCATGACTCTTGGCTGGTGTCCACTTCAAGATAAATCTGGCTACCTTATGTGGAGACTGCAACAGGCTCATGGGAAAAATGCACCTTTGCCCTGCCTATCTCTCGAAAGGGAGACGATGACCAGAGTGTGCTCTTGGCTCTGCTGCCAAAGGTAACCCTGCTCAGCTGTGAGTCACTGACTTCTACGCTTTTTTGGGTATGAATCCGTTATCCATAACCTCATCCCCAAATCTCCAGAGACTCAAGTGAAGCAGGCCCAAGGTTTCTTTAGGATTCTCCCTCATTTGGCATGAAGTGAAGGGGAAAGAACACTTTTTCCCTGCACTGAAGATGAGAAATGCCACAGCATTACATCTAGTTTGTCTGTGAAGAAATCCTGACTATTTACCATGCTTCATCAACCTGAAAGCCAAAACAAGGTTGTCTTAGTTTGGAATCATAACAAAATACCACAGACTGAGTGGCTTGGGCAACAGACATTTAATTAATATTTTTCACAGTTTTAGAAGCTGGGAAGTCCAAGATCAAGGTGCCAGCAGATTCAGCTCTTGGGGAGTACCCTCCTGATTTGCAGATGGCCACTATCCTGCTGTGTCCTCATATGCAGAAGAGAAAGAGCTCTCTTGTGTCTCTTCTTACAAGGACACTAATCCCGTCATGATGGCTCTGCCTCCATAACCTAATTACCTCCCAAAGTCTCCATCACACTGGGGGTTAAGGCTTCAACATATAAACTGGGGGTGGGGGGGGTGGGGGTGACACAATTCAGGCCATAGCAGTGGTTAATGTGCCAACATTCATAAAAACATGAATGCTTGAGAAACTAACATCCTTCTTCCGTTTGTACAGCCTTATATTTTCTTTGAAATATTTGTCTCCTCCTTCATAAAGTCTTTGACAACAAACTACACACACTAAGAATAACTACATTAAATTTAGCAGAGTCCAAGAGATTCGTAAATGTTCTTGTAGTATGACAGTAACTGCTTGAATTTGCTTTATTGTTGTGTGCCCTGTCTTCTTCATGTACTTTAAAATCATTTGGCTCTAGACTAAACCACCATTCAGCTCAAGGCGAAAGTTCCAATAGAACTTTTTGTGATAATGAAAAATTCTGCCCTGTTCAATATGGTAGCCAATATCCATCTTTGTGAGCTCTTGTAATGTGGTTAGTGCAACTACAGATCTGAACTTCTAATTCCATTTAATTTTAATTAATTTAACTCAAATTACATTGGAAAGTAAATTAACTTTAAATTTGAATAGCCACATGTGAATCATACCTACCATATCGAATGTTGCAGTGCCAAATGATTAGAATCTTGATTTCTAATTCTTTTCCTTTGCAGAACAATAATCATGATGATGTCCTACTTATAGTGCATTATATTATTCTACTCAATAAATACTAAATGGCTCTATTTCATCATTTTCACATTAGCAAAGATTATTACTTAAATATGTGTAGTTGGTGATATTAGTGTTAAGTCACTTTTGATAACATTCCAATACCAAATAATGTCCCTCTCTATTTGCTACCACAACTATGCCTATGCCCTTCTACTTCATACAATAAAGTAATTTTGGGAAATAGGACTTAAGACATCATTTGTGCTTCAAAGAAGAAGCTTTAGAGTAATTACTATATATGTTCTGAGACTGAGTCTGTACAACTGATAGAATGGACACAGATATAAGGGTCATATCATTTCCAAGGCCAGTCATAATGGAAGAGATGGATTGTGATGACCATGTTGGGTATGAGATCATTGATATCTATTTCAAAACACTCTAGAATTGCAAAAGCCATGCTAAAGTCATGCAGTGCCCGCTAGACTTTTCTGGGGTTAATCCCGGTATGCCGTGAGTTTTTCTGGTTGATGGATCTGCCCTTGCTTCCTGAAATGCACAATGTGCTTATACAAACAAAACCATATCATCTCTGATAATTCAACTTTATGCTGAACTAGCTACTCCTGAGGTTTACTAGAAGCCCCCACATTGCTTTTAGTTCATCTAGTAAATTTGCAGTATTTTCTGCTTCTTGTTATTTTTGTAGTTACCGTTCATTAGTTTGTCAATCCAGCTTCTATCCATTATTCACCATTATTCTATCCATCATTCATTATTGGCACTGAGATTCAGTGGGTATGTTGTGGGCACACTCCAGGATTTCATTGGTTACTGATTCTGTCATTTGAAACAGTGGATTGCACAGAAAAAATACTGACACCGATCTGTAGAAGTCATACGTGAATTCTGAATAATTTCTAAATCATATATATATATATATATATATATATACATACACACACATATATACGTATATACATATATATACACACATGTATATCTATCTATATAGATATAGATATAGATATAGATATAGATATAGATATATAGATATAGATATACATACATGTATGTATATATATATACATATATCCATTTAGACTGCTGCAAAAACCTTCAGTTTGTTTTAAAGCTTCACTTTGGAGTTACGCTCTAAGGGATGGAGGGAAACTAGACAACAGTTTGCTGGAACTAATCTTATGGAAGGCACCCCATGAAGTTGATATTTAATAGTCTTTTAAATCCTCAGTACAAATTCCAAAGGAAAAAAATACAGTTTACTTAACACCAATTATTCTGATTTGAGCAGTGGTTTTGGTCCACTATGGTAACTGCATATGATTTAGTACTGCTGGAATATACTGGGAAATAACATTATTAGCAGACTACTGGTTTTGATTCCATCAGGTCCATGGAACTGTTTCAGAGGGAAGGTGGTGAATAGAGTCAACAACCACGGAAATAACAAGCACAATCATCATTGTGGCTCTGCAGATTTGAAGAGGCTCTCAGAAGGCATCTTGGTATATTAAAGTACATTAACTCGGATGTGATTTAAAATGCTTCATTCTTGAGTACGAATGATGACGTGATTAAAGGCATTCTGTCCCAACTTTCCCCCATAGACCATCCTAGCTGGTTTAACTCGTATCAGTCTCTCACATTTTCTAAATTCTTATGGTACTTGCTGCTAATACCTGATTTGGGAATTTAATGACGTCTTCTAGTATCACCTCTCCCACTACGCTTCTGGACAGGAGGCATGCCTCACACATTTCCTCTATTTTTCATAGTGCCAGCATGGTGCTAGACAAATAGAAGGTGGCTCATAAATACTTGTGTATCAGTATTAAGCATAATGCCAACCATTCTTGGGTTGGAGAAACTAGATTTAAAGGTTGTTACATTTTATGGGCAGTGATTAAGCATTAAAACCTCATTTACTCTGATAAGGCACTCTGTCGTTTTTTTGTGATCCTATTTGAAAGCACAAATAGATTAAATTCTGGGGATTGCTTAATAGTTATTTATTTGATAAGACCTCCTTTTCATTTAGATAAAGTTTCCTCAGCTGTAGTCAAGCTGTTTTTTTTTCTTTATTTCATGGTAGTATTCCCTTCTACATCATTCCAGAGGGCACAAAGTTACTTTCCTAATTATTTTATTTATTTATTTTTTTCTGGGAAAGTAAAGAAACAAAAAACAAAAAACTATTGAACACATAGAACCACATCATTCCTACAGTAGGACGCAAATGAAGGTAACACAGCACTCAGGGACTAGCTGAAATCTGTGCCACTTAGCAATAGCAAACACACAGTACTCTCCAATGGAAGTAGAACCACCAGAGCGATTTTACCCCTCAGTCAAGCGTCCTGCATCTCCTCACTCAGATGAGTGGAAAAGAGAGAAGGTGGAAGAAAGGAAGAAGCTGAGAAAGTGGCTTCAGCTGTAACCTTTGTCAAACTAACAGTCCTGTTCATGAGAAAAGGATGAGGAACCACTACTAAGTACAAACTCCATTCTACAATTGCTTTAGGGCGAGTGGAGTCTACAGAAGCTCTCTGCAATGCCATTTAACATATTGGGAGATAATGGGAAATTGGTTTTCTATGGCACTGAGGCAATTCGCTTTTTTCTGACAAGGTCCATTCAACCACTAGAGAGAAAACATTAACTCTCCTTTTTCATAATCCTTTCCCCACATTCATGTCTTACACTCCTACTGTTACTTCCCCAAGGTATTGAGGACATTAGACTTTGCGTCAAGCTGTTTTCCCCAGGTAAGTCACAGCTTTTCTACTTATATCCAAGGAGAGAAAGTGAAAGAAAGTAGGAATAGTCAGAGTTGATTCATAGATATTTGGAGATCTGTGCTTTCTGGAAGTGCTTGAAAAGCATGCGGACTGAGAGCTGTGTGCCACTTTGGGAGTCACTGGCATGATGAAAACAAACGTAAGTGGTTCCTGAAATTGTTTTCAATCAAAGAATAAAGTTGTCACAAGGTGGGAGGTCCAAGTGGAAATAAGTCACATGCAAACTCTAAGTGAATATTAAACTCTGACCAAAATCTGCCATTTCCAAGAGCTAAGAAACGCTTTTAAACTGCAGAACACAATGGAACTTTTGCAACACAATAAATAGTGCTTAACATCATAAAAGCATCAGGAACTACTACTGTAATACATTGACCTGATTATGCCATGCAATTCATATTGTACAATTACCGGATCAAGATCTGTACAATGCTCGTTATAGCATCTGAGTCAGCACTGCAATAGGAAAACCGTCATTTTGCCAGAGACCTTAGTATTTGTTTTAGTAGTTAATACAGTAGTCCCCTCTTATCCATGGGAGGATGTTCCAAAACCCCCAGTGGATGCCTGAAACCATGAACAGTATTAAACCCTATATATACTATTTTTTTTCCCTATATGTACATACCTATAATAAAGTTTAATTTATAAATTAGGCACGGTATGAGATTAAAAGAATAATAAAATAGAACAATTATAACAATACAACTGTAATAAAAGTTATGTGAATGTGGTCTTTCTCTCTTAAAATATTTTATTGTACCATAGTCACCCTTCTTCTTGTGGTGATGTGAGATGATAAAATGCCTACGTGGTAAGATGAAGTGAGATGAGTAACGCAGGCATTCTGACGTACATTGGGCTACCACTGACTTCTGAATACATCAGAAGGAACATCAAAACTAGCATACATTTCTTTTTCCTTCTTCACAATTTCACGGATAGAAGATTCGTTCTGACGACAGATCTTAGCAACCTCAGCATACAGTTTTTTTCTTTCCTTATTAAGAACTTACATCTTATCACTCAAAGGAAGCACTTTACAGCTTCTCTTTGGCAAATCTGAATTGCCAGGACTTCAGGACCATCATTAGGTACAATAATGGTTACATAAAGACTACCACAGTCGATCTGATAACCAGGATAGCTACTAAGTGACTAACGGGTAGGGGGGATACATGTTCCGTGGGATGGAGCGGGTCACAAGATATTTCATCACGCTACTTAGAACGGCATGCAATTTAAAACTAATGAATTGTTAATTAAATTTTCCATTTAATATTTTTGGACCATAGTTCACTGTGAGTTACTGAAATCACAGAAAGCAAAACCATGGATGGCGGGTGACTACTGTACTTTCAACAACCATGATGGCTGATAGTTAGTGAGTCATTGGGCCGAATGGGTTAAGTAAAATCATGATACTATTCACCTGTAGATTAGCCACTCTTCCTGAGGCTACATCTCAATGGTGGGTCAGTGAGTCCTAGAAATTTCCAGTAATATCCTAGGTAATGTTAGTTTCTTTTAACTGCTTCTTAACAGAGCACAGATCTTGACTTGGGGAGCTGACTGCCCATGTAAATTTAGCCAAGTGACATAATCACTGTGAGATGCAGTTTCTAATCTGCAAAAGGGGGGATACAATATCTCTATCTCATTGAGTTGCTACAAAATTAAATGAGATCGTGCATGTAAAACATGTAATAAACACTCAGTAAACACGAATTTCCTTCTCACTTGAAAAGCATTAAATGTATGTTGCTTTGAAAATGTCTGTTAAAATATTAAAACAGAAGTCTGCGCCATGCGTATAGAGAATACGCATATACCTCATACTCCTCGTATTGATGGTTACCAAAATTGTTAAAAATGTAATAAACCTTTATCATCACTTATCCTTTTTCAGATTCCACAGTTCATATTAATGGCTTTTATGGACAAAGAACACTTTCCTTTTCTGCATTGAAATCTAGGATTTGGCACCTTTAATTTATTGTGGTTCTTATAAAAGGCACTGAACCAAGAAGAAGACACATGTTTAATTATGTGCCACTTTAGGAGAAATGTAACACACAGTGAACAAAAATAACTTTCATAAAGTGAACATTATAACGTAATTGGTTACTTGCACCTTATGAATTAGAGCTAATTACAGGGGAAAAAATTGCGTCACAGAGGGGTTACATTGCTTGGCCAGAATTACACGGTCAGTTAATTGCCAACTCAAGATTTAAACTCCAATCTTCTGGATTCAAAGTTAATATTCATTCTATTTTCTGTGTTCTCTCAAGAAGTAGTAAGAAGAAACTTAGTGGTATTCGGGGTTTTCGTAGAAATTGCTAGGATTCACTGACCCAGGATTAGACAAAAAAAAAAAAAAAGTTGCCTTCACTCTTTGTATTATTTATATGAAAAGCAAATAATGAAAACTTGAATCTCTTTTACTTCAGTCCCTCTATTTAGTAAAGGAATTTTATGTTTAACCTTTATCAAGGGGTATTGTGAAATTCATTTGTAAAGAGAACTTTTAATCATTCATGTTAATAAAAGTATCTTAAAACATGCACAATAGGAGCACTGGCCAATCAAAATGGATAGTGGCTGTACCTTGTAAGCACTACAGAGTGAATAACAACTTTATTAGCTCTCAGTGAAAACTTCACTTGTTTCAATTTTTAAGTAGTGTTACCAGTTCCTAAAGTCAATGAGTTAATGTAGTGCGATAGCCTATTGTGTAGATAAAGATAAGATTTAAAAGTGATGTTGCAAAATGAGAAATCAATGGAGGCATAATGCTTAGGTATCAGCAGTAAGTCTTTCTCATTCCTGTTTAATCAAAATTACCCTGTAGCCCGAATGGCCTTGTGCTTCCGTTAACCTTTACTTATTACACATGAGGAGGTTGGCTATATCTTTCCCACTCTATCAGATCATTGATAGAGGTTGTTTTTTTTTTCCTTAAAGAAACATAAAAAGTAAAACTATTTTAATTTTTAATAATTTTCTTTTTCTTTGTCTCTTTTGAAACCATTTCCAAAGATTAAAATAACTTGTCATTATACTTGGAATGTCTAGAGTTCAGTTAAAGAAGCATAGCAGATTGATTGTTGAGACATTTCTATTATAAGTTTTATACCTGAATGATCTTCAATCATTCTAAGAACCACTCCCTGCTGGATGTGTGCTGCAGTAAATACCAGAATAAAAATAATCTTGGTAAGGCACTGGAGCGGAGAAATATACTGAAGATCTAAAACAAATATGCCAACCTTTTAAAAAGGGCCTATAGAGTAGACTCGTGACTTTCAACGTTTTTAATAATCAGCTACAATAAGAAACAGATCTCACATCTTGATCCAATAAACACACATATCAGTATTAAATCATGAAACAATACTTTCCCTCAACTACTAAAAGTGCCTGTCCTGATAGGGGAAAATGTTGATATGTTAAATACAACAATAGGGGTAAATAAGCTGAATATGGTTCTTAAGTTTATGGCAACTACAATAATAAAAAAAATAGAATACATAACTTTTAAACCTTCAGAAAAAAATATCCCAACAAATTGGGCTATTATAAGAAAGCAAAAATGAATAAAAAATGAAACAAATCATAGCATAAAAAATTGAAAATATGCATAAGAAGACAAACTTAAGCCCTAATAAAACAGCAATTACGATATATGTAAATGACACTAAACAAAATACATAGAAATTATGACATAATTTCTGAAAAAGGTAAATCAGGAAAATAAGAACCCAAAGAAACCTCCAGTAATATTAACATTTAAAAACATAGACCTTAAAGTAAAAACAATAGAGTACAAAAAAGATGTTATATCATTTTAAAATGAGCAAGAGATGAACAAGATACATTCATCATAAATACACATGCATCAAACGTATCTTCAAAATATGTAAAAAATAATCTGACAAAACAAGGGGAAGGAAGTGATAAATAAAAAATTTGGATTGAAGATTTTATCATACTCCTATCAGAAAATGCAGTTCATGCAACAACAACAACAAAAAAACGCAGTGATCAAGAAAACTTCAACAAAAGAACTTTACAACTATTGCTGGGTTTGAGCGATTAGACATGAAATCTTGTCTACCAAATCAGAATACACAATCTGTTTAAACACATGTAAAAAATTTACAAATTTGGCCATTTATTAGGTCACAAAGAAAGCTTCAATAAATTCCAAAGAATCAATATAATGCTGACTATATTCTCCAGTTTTTTTCCCTTCCCTCCTGTGTCTCTCGGTATTTCTATCCCTCTGTCTCTCTCTGTCTTCCTCCCTCCCACTCTGTTTTATTTAGCATAATCCACATATAGAAAAGTACAAAAATCATAGATTGTACACTCATTGTTTACAAAGTGAACTTAGAGTATAATCAGTCTACCAAATAAGAAATAAAATATTACCAGACTCTACAAAGCCCCTTCTTGTCCTCTTCTAGATGTTATCCCTTTGCAAGGGATATCATCATTTCTAATACAACATATGGAATTATATAATATGTATTCTTTTGTGTATGATGTCTTTTGTTCAACATTATGCTTGTGAGATCCATCTAGTTTGTAGCTTTCTCATTTTTTTTGTTTTTGTTTCATTTTCTTCTCATTTTGTAAGGTTTCAAATATACTCCAATCCATTAATGGGCATTTGAGTTCTGTGTAGCTATTTCCAGTTCCAGTGCTTCCGTAAATATGTTTGTACATGCCATTTGGTAAAGAGACATACACATGTCTTTTGACTCTATAGTAGGTGTCGTGCGGGAGACCCTGCTCGCTGCGCCATTTGTCATGCTGGGAGGCCTGCGGGGTCTCTGCTCCCGCTCCCCATACAAGAACGCAGGTTATGGTGAGGCCAAAAAGGAATACCCATGGAGCCATAGGTAGGGTAGTCATACCACTATATTCTCTCTGGCGGCACTATACTCTCAATGGAGGCTGGATCCACACTGTCCGCAAACCGCCATCCACGCTTGCCAGCCCAGCCGCCATCTTCTTGCTAGCCCCCATTCTCTCTCTTTCCCTTCTCCTAGCGTAGCCACAGCAGTTATATTAGTGGCCAATGGCTCACTGGTTACAGCTGACGGCCAACTAGCCACAGCTGATGGCCATGCAATCACAGTTGGCCATTTACTACCTGAGCCAGCACCTGTCTATGTGAGGCCGAGAGCCTGGAAACTACTTTCTGGGGCTCTGCCCCCACAGTAGGTATGCAATTGCTGCATTATAAGGTATACGCATATGTTAAACTTCAGTAAATATTGCTAAACAATTTTCCAAAGTACTTGTACCAATTTACACACTCATTACCAACCTATAAAAGTTTCAGATGCTTCATTCATACCCTTGCCAACACTTGGTGTTTTTTTTTTTTTCTTTTTTATAGTAGCCACTTGGCAAGTACGTATGGTATTACGTTGCAAATTCAATTTTTGTTTCTATAATGAAGTTGAACACATTTTCATATTTTTATTGGTCATTTGGATTATTCTCTTTTACAAGGTGCTAGTTCAAGACTTTTTTTTTCTTCTTTAAATTAAAGTTTATTGGGGCGACAATTGTTAGTCAAGTTACATAGATTTCAGGTGTACAATTCTGTAATACATTATCTATATCTCACATTGGGTATTCACCACCCAGAGTCAGTTGTCTTTCCATCACCATATATTAGACCCCGTTTACCCTCTTCCAGAGCCCCACTCCCTTCTTCCCCCTTATCCTCTAGTAACTCCTAAACTATTGTCTATGTTTATGAGTTTTTGTTCTTTCAGTTGTTTGTCTTGTTCTTTTGTTGTTTTCGGTTTATATACCACATATCAGCGAAATCATATGGTTCTCTACTTTTTCTGTCTGACTTATTTCGATTAGCATTATAATCTCAAGATCCATCTATATTGTCACAAATGGTCCTATTTCATCTTTTCTTACTGCCGCATAGTATTCCATGTTGCGGTATATATACACAATAGTTCAAGATTTTTGCCCAATTCTGTATTTGATTGTATTTTAGTTGACTTATTGAAATTCTTTACATATTCTAGATACAAGTCCTTTGCTAGATCAAGGTATTGTGAATATGTTCTCCAATTTTATGGCTGGGTTTTTTCACTACTTAATGACACCATTTGATGAACAGAAATTTGTAGTTAAAATGTAACTTAGTTTACTTCTCTTCTTTATTTTTCATCATTTTTTCCTACATCGTCAGTACTTTACATGCTATTTATGTAATCTTTGCCAACAACATGTCATGAAAAAAATTCCCATATGTCTGTGTTTAAAAAGCCTTTTTGATTTGTCTTTCATGTTTGTTCCTATAATCCATCTGGAGTTGCTTTTTGTATATGACATGAAGTCAATATACCTTTTTTCCCCCCAAACTTATCTTTTCTGAAGTTGGGTCACAGCTTTAAATATTACCTTCTGCTGTGAAACAACTACTACATGGTACCACCAATAAAAATAAAAAAAAATTCTTTTAAAAAATAGCTTAAACCTAGAAATGATCTCATAAATTCAATATTCTTCTTTGAACAGCGACATGGAAATCAGATGATCGTTCATCTACCATGGCTGTCAAAACTGAAGCAAATCAGTTTCTAGACATCATTCTCCTCAGCCATAACATGTGTGGGTTTTGATTCAAATTCCTGCTAAGATCTTTCCTTCCAGTTCTAATTTTTTCCCTTCTGGAATACTTTCATACCACCCTGGTTAAAGGCAAGAAATTGCACTGGGTGTCCATTTTAAATGATTAATTTAAAATATTTCAATTATGTTAAAACTTAACAAAATAAAAATATTTCCCCAAATACCATCAATCCTTACAACTGCTTTATTTCCCAGTATTTTGTTCCACTATTTTTCTTCATTTTTACATACTTACCAATATACATTTACATATTTCATTTATTCAACCATAGTATTTTAATATAATTCTACTATTTGAGTCCCTCGAGTATGCAATTCACTGTGGCTTTCTTGACTTCTTAGATAATAGTCAGATTTTTTTATTTCATGATTCTCTATAGGGAAGTTCAATTTAAATCATAGCCAAAAACAAAATAAGGTTTAAAATAAATGAGACAAAATTAACAACAACGAAAGAATCCTGAAGGCAGCCAGGGAAAAGAAGACGGTAACCTACAAAGGAAAGCCCATTAGATTATCATCAGATTTTTCAGCAGAAACTACAAGCCAGGAGGGAATGGAATTAAATATTCAAACTATTGAAAGAGAGAAATTATGAGCCAAGAATAATATATTCAGCAAAGATATCCTTTAGATATGAAGGAGGCATAAAGGCCTTTCCAGACATACAGAAGCTGAGGGAATTTTCTAACACATGACCTGCATTACAAGAAATACTGAAGGAGGCTAAAATAAATGGGACAGGCTGCATCATAATATTCCACTATATATATGTGCCATGATTGGATTTCTTTATCCAATTGTCTACTGATGGGCCTTAGGTTGCTTCCACATCATGGCTATTGTAAAGAATATTGCAATGAACAAAGGGGTGCATATAACTTTTCAAATTATTTTTGGATTTACTCGGATAAATACCCAGAAGTGGAATTGCTAAGTCATAAGGTAGTTCTATTTTTAATTTTTTGAGGAACCTCCATACTGTTTTCCATAGTGGCTGCACCAATTTGCAATCCCACCAACTGTACAGGAGGGTTCGCTTTTCTCCCCATCCTTGCCAACACCTGTAGTTGATTTATTGATGATGGCCATTTACAGGAGTGAGGTGGTATCTCATTGTGGTTTTAATTTGCATTTCTCTGATGATTAGTGACCATGAGCATCTTTTCATATGTCTGTTGGCCATCTGTATGTCCTCTTTTGAGAAGTGTCTATTCAGGTCCTCTGCCCATGTTTTAATTAAATTGTTAGGGTTTTGCTTCTGTTTTGTAATTTGTGTGTGTGTGTGTGTATGTGAGTTGTGTTTTTTTAAATAAATTTCGGATATTAATCCCTTAACAGATGTATCATTGGTGATTATCTTCTCCCATTCAGTAGGCTGTCTTTCCGTTTTGCTGATGGTTTCCTTTGCTGTGATGCAGTTTGATGTAATCCCATTTGTTTATTTTTTTCTTTTGTTTCCCTTGCCTAAGGCAACATATCAGGAAAAAATATATATTACTAAAAGCAATATCAGAGAATTTACTGACTATGTTTTCTTCTAAGAGTTTTATAGTTTCAAGTCTTAGTTTCAGTCTTTAACCCATTTTAAGGATATTCTTGTAAATGTAGTAAGAACATGGCCTAGTTTCACTTTTTTGGCATGTATCTGTCCAGTTTTCCCAATGCCATTTATTGAATAGACGGTCTTTACCTCATTGTATATTCTTGCTTCCTTTGTCATAGATTAATCGACCATATATTTGTGGGTTTATTTCTGAGCCCTCTATTCTGTTTCATTGATTTATGTGTCTTTTTTATGCCAGTACCATGCCGTTTTGATTACCATATCCTTGTAATATAGTTTGATATCAGGTATTACGATACCTCCAACTTTGTTCTTCATTCTCAAGATTGCTGCGGCTACTCAGGGTCTTTTGTGGTTTCATACAAATTTTAGAATTATTTTTTCTAGTTTGTGAACAAATGCCATTGGTAATTTGATAAGGATTGAATTAAATCTATAGATTGCTGTGGGTAGTATCGACATTTTAACTATGTTAATTTTTCCTATCCATGAGCATGATATATGCTTCTTCAACTTCTTCAATGTCTTATAATTTTCCGATACAATTATTTTACCTCTTTGGCTAAATTTATTCCTAGGTATTTTTTTAATGTGATTATAAATGGGAGTGTTTTCTTAATTTCTCTTTCTGATATTTCATTATTGGTGTACAGAAATGCAACCAATTTCTAAATATTAATTTTTTATTCTGCTACTTTACTGAATGCATTTATCAGTTCTAGTATTTTATTGGTAGAATGTTGGGGTTCTCTCTACATAGTACCACGTCTGCAAATAATGACAGTTCACTTCTTCCTTTCCCACTTGGATGCCTTTTATTTTCCTTGTCTGACTGATGTGGCTAGGACTTCCAATACTATGGTGAAAGTGGACATCCTTATCTTGTTAGTGATCTTAAGGAAAACACTTTTAGCTTTTCTCTGTTGAGTATGATGTTAGCTGTGGGTTTGTCACATATGGCCTTTATTACATTGAGATATGTTCCCTCTATTCCCACTTTGCTGAGAGTTTTTAAGTTAAGTGGATTCTAGGTTTTGTCAAATGCTTTTTCTGCATATATTAATATGATCACATGATTTTTATCCAACATTTGTTTATGTGGTGTATCACGTTAATTATTTTGCAGATATCGGACCAACCTTGAATCCCAGGAATAAATCCCAAGTGATCATGGTGTATGATCTTTTTAATATATTGCTGAATTTGGTTTGCTCGTGTTTTGTTGAGGATTTTTGCATCCATATTTATCAGGGATATTGCCCTATAGTTTTCCTTTTTTGTAATGTCTTTGGCTTTGGAATCAGGATACAGTGGCCTCATAAAATGAGGTCGGAAGGCTTTCATCCTCTTGAATTTTTTGGAATAGTTTGAAAAGAATAGCTGTTAATTCTTTTTTGACTGTTTGGTAAAATTCACCTATGAAGCCACCTGGTTCAACTTTTGTTTGTGGGGAATTTTTTTTTTTTACTGGTAAAATTTCATGAGTAGTGATCGGTCTGTTCAGATTTTCCACTTCTTCTTGATTCAGTCTTAGAAGACTGTTTCTAGGAATTTATCCATTTCTTCCAGATTGTCCAATTTGTTGGCATATAATTCTTCATTATACTTTGTCATAATGTTTTATATTTCTGTGGTTATCAGTTGTCACTTCTCTTTCATATCTGATTTTATTTATTTGGGTCATCTGTCTTTTTTCTTGATGAGTCTGGTGAAAGGTTTATCAATTTTGTTTAAGTTTTCAAAGAACCAGCTCTTGGTTACATTGATTTGTGTGTGTGCGAGTGTGTGTGTGTGTGTGTGTGTGACACTATTTCATTTATTTTTGCTCTGATCTTTATTATTTCCTTCCTTCTACTCACTTTGGGCTTTGTTTGCTTTTCTTTTTCTAATTCCTTTAAGTGTAGGGTTAGATTGTTTGAGATTGTTCTTATTTCTTGAAGTAGTCTTATATTGCTATGAATTTCCCTCTTAGGCCTGCTTTCACTGTGTCCCATAGATTTTGGCTCATTGTGTTTATATTTTCATTTGTCTCAAGGAATCTTTTGCTATCTTCTTTGATGTCAGTGTTAAGTCATTCATTATTTTGCCTCTATGTGTTTGTATGTTTTTCAGTTTTTTTCTTGTAACCATTTGTGACAACATGGATAGACTTGGAAGGTATTTTATACAAAGTGAAAAAGTTAGACAGAGAAAGACAAATACCATATGACCTCACTTATATGTGGAATCTAAATAACAAAAAAATATAAACAAACAAAACAGAAATAGACTCATAGATACAGAGAAGCTGATAGTTGTTAAATGGGGAGGGTTGGGAGAAAGGGAAAGAGGTTAAAAAGTACAAATTAGTAGTTATAAAATAGTCATGGTGATGTAAAGTAAATCATGGGAAATATATAGTCAATAATATGGTAATATTATTGGTAATAACTATGCATAGTGCCAGGTGGGTACTAGACTATTGAGGGGAATCACTTCTTAAATTATATGTCTAACCACTATGCAGTACACCTGAAATTAATATGGATTGTCAACTGTAACTGAAAAATTTTTTAAATGGGTGGAAAAGGTGAAAGGGATAAGAGGTTCAAATTTGCAGTTATAAAATAAATAAGTCATGGGGATATAATGTACAGCATGGGGAATAGAGTCAATAGCATTGTGATAATGTCAGATGTGTACAGTGTCAGATGGTTGCTGGACTTATCATGGTAATCACTTCTTTAGGTATATAAATGTTGAATAACAATGGCTACACCTGAAACTAATATAGTATTGTACTTTAAAAAAATCTTTTAAAAACAAAAGAAATGAGACTGAATCAAACTACACCATATATTTAATATTTTACATATCACATAAAAGGGAAGGCATGAATAATCTAATGATTAAGTAATTCTATAGTTCCAAATATATATATATATATTTTTTTGAAATTGTGAAGATGCGTCACAATCAACATAAAGATGTTTATTATAATGTAAATCCTCTTTTCATAGTGAAAATTGATGTTAGATGGCACAATCATCCTTCACTCAGTATAGTTTGCTTAAAGACATCTCCATTAAAAGGAATGTCTTACCTTCACATAGATTTCAAATGCTTTGGTGATATATATATATACTGCTTTGTATGATAATGTACCAAAGCAGTCACATTCTCTTTATTTTGATCTCATCCTGCCTTTAACGTGAACTTGCAAATTAATTCCTTATAAGGAATAATATTACATACTACCCCAGCTTCTGACCCGGTAAGAACACCCAGGATACAGGTTCATTATAACTTAAAAATGCTATAATAAGAATAGTATTTGTAAAACGATTATTGCCCTGTAAGAGTTAACATAAGCAACCTTTAAAAATTCATTTACATATCTCACTTAATGTGGTATATAAATGTCTAATAACTATGTGGTTTTATATACCTGAAACAAACAAATAAATAAATAAAAATTTAAAAGAGAGAAATTCAATATCATTTAAGTATTCCTAACATAATAAAATAGATATATTTAGGATTACTAAAGGCATTGTTAAACTATAGTCCTTTTAAGTTACAGTTATTCTTTAATAATACTGATACAGAATAAAATATGTGTTCCAGATGTAATTGAAAGCTACTTTATACTATTTTAACTAACTGCATTTGTAAACTGGTTGCACCTATAAGTAATCTGAAGATTTCTTATTCTATAAAAATATTACAGCAACATGATGCACACTTATTGTGGCTAAAGTGAACATAGTGAACACAGTCATGAAATGCAGTCAAACTGTCATCCTCCTTGTTGTCTAAGGAACAGAACAAATGTATCTTTAGTAAAAGTGGGCACAAAATGATTAAAACATTGACCTACTGACATTCAGCATTTTTTTTTCCTGTGCTCATAAGAGGAAAAATGAGTGTATAAATTACCTGTGTAAAACACACATGGTTTGAAAGCTGTTCTTTAGCTGCCACAACCCAGTGGAAATAAAAGGACAGCAATTAAACAAACATTCTAATTATCATAAACTCTGAGGAATACATGAACCGAGTGCCAGGAAGCATTCATTCATTTTCATGCCGGGAGGTGCTTTATTTAAGCATAATACAAATCACCAAAGCATTTGAAATCTATGTGAAGGTAAGACATTCCTGTTAATGGAAGTGTCTTTAAGCAAACTATACTGAGTGAAGGATGATTGTGCCATCTAACATCAATTTTCACTATGGAAAGAGGATTTACATTATAATAAACATCTTTATATTGATTGTGAAGCATCTTCACAATTTCAAAATAATTAGTCAAGTTGGGCATATCAGCCAAATACCAGGCAAACAAGTTGTATTGAACAGTGAAGAAACAAAATGACAAAACAGAGCTACCTGTTAATTAACTGAAATTATCTCCAGTTTAATTCCTTGATCACTAATCTCATAATAGTCTATTGTATTTTTGTCAAAATACAATGTACTTGACAATGTACGTGACAAAGTACTTCTTTATATTGTCCTGAAACCTATTTATATCCACCTGTCTTTGCCTCTTGGGATCAAGCAAAAAAGAAAAAGAATAATAATTTTAATCCCTTTTTATGAACAGACCTTAAATGTTTACATTACAAAAACAAACAAAAAAACAAACATGTTCTTCATTTTCCTTGCCCTCTTTCCAAGATAACAGTCAACTACTCTTCAACCTGGTTTCAGGTTCTTCCCACATTGAGTTGTCTCCCTTATGAATGTGTCCAGTTTGCCCATCGTTGTGTGCAGAATTCCAGTCTGGTCATTCCAGTGCAGATTAGATCAGGCCTTCTATTCCTCTTTTTAGCCACTCTTCATACAGCCATCATCAGAAATTCATTGGCCACATCACAATATTAATCACATAACTCTCTAGCTTCACCCTGACTCAACTAAAACCATATTTGTGCAAAGACATCTGAGTCTTTTTAAAATAAACAAACAAACAAACAAACAAAAAACATGCTGCCTTTTTTAAAACACAGGCTTCTATTTAGCCAAACCTTGTTCATTATTTAGAGGCAAATGCAATGTGTGGTAGGTCTTCCCATTATTCCACATGTGCTTGTCAGAAATTTTTGGATTTTAATTGCACTATCAAAATGGCATTGCTAAGTGCTTCCTAATACACTCCAATCATCTTCCAAATTCTGATGCCATGGAAATGTAACTAACTTCTGGAACTTCAGAAATCTCATTTTATGACCCTTATGTGTTGGCCAACTCAAGTATCATGATAACTTCCACTTTCCACTGGGAAGTTCACTGAAAGGGTCTGGTCACTTAAGAGCGGAACACTGCCCCCTGACAACCTGACCTTTAATCCAAGTTCTGTTATTTATTAGTTGTGGAATCTTACTTACACACTCCCTGTGCTATTTCTTTATCTGTAAAATGGAAATAACAATAATACCTACCTTAGTTTTGTGTGTGTGTGTGTGGACACATTTAATTAAAATACATTAGCTTTAAAGAAAGCCTTATTAGGTGTTTAGTTGTTAACCTGCAATCAATTTGTAAGAATTGAGACCAGAATAGTGGTCCAGTTATATATTCTATTAGCCAGTAGTTTTTTAGAATTTACTATGCTTATTTCCAGGTGTCACCTGATTTGTCAGGTCTTTTGACTTTTTTTCCCCCTTTTTTCTTTTAAATAGTGATATAGGCATATAAGATAATCAACAAAAAATGTTTTTGTTACACTTCTGAATTTTTTAAATTAATGGTTTTCAATTATTCAAAAAGATCAAAATCATCCATAGCTCTTTATGAACTTTTTTGAGAAATTAAAATACTTTACATTAATAATAACATTAAATAGTAGGTATTTTAACACTCCCTACCATTTAGCTCCCCTAATAAAATTGTTTATATTTTTATGATTTAACTCAAAACCAATTCTAACTCAAATACATGTTATCTGAACTATTTAAAAGCCAGTACAATCTCGGATTTCCCTCAGAACATTTCACCTCCAAATTAATGATTATCTCAAACAATTTATTGGAAACAATACATTCATTTCCAATGAGTTCCTTGCTTTTAATGAAATTCTACTCCAGGTACAGAATTCAAGCCTATGTAATCTTCTTTAGTTCACAGAGTTTTACAAAAGTAATCTAAACTTGTCCTCAAGTATTAACTGGTGCTCAACATGCTGTTAAAATATGACTTTCCCTTCCCAGTTTTGGCGGAGGTGTGAAGGTGCTGGCAAAGAGAATTCTGAGAGCAATCACCATAACTGCTGAAATTTGAGACGAGGATTTATGTGAAAAGAACTGTGGAGGGAGTCCATCTCTGAGGCAGAAGGATCATGAGGGTGTTATCTTCTAACCCCAAGCAAAAGTAACAGAGAAGTCTAAGGGATTTCTCAGAGAACTTTGTGTCAACCACTGCATTTGTGGATACAGTGGATTAGTGACAGGGGCATTGTGAAAAGGATCCTGCTAAAGAGGGCAGCCTGCAGGGGCAAGAGGACCCCAACCGTAAGAGCCTATGTGTAGGGACTGAAGCTACGGAGCTCGGGAGAAGCCTGGCAAAGGAGGGCAATGCCCACCTCAAGGCAGTAGCAGAGAGGCACTCACTAGGGGATTCCTCACAGAATTCACAAAAGTCCCAATGAGAGAGTCAGTTTTAAACATCTGCTAAACTCAGAGAATGCAAGATCATCCTGCCCTTGCTTTCTTCTAACTCCCATTGGGCTAAAAACAGAGAGAAGAGCAAGAAAAGATGGAAGGCTAATTTTAAATAAAGTGTGAAATTTTGTATATTATCTGGGACCAAGCAACTTTACTTATTTAATTGAGAATCTTTTGGTAATTTTAAAGTAACTCTTGATTTGGCTTGGGATTTTCCAGTGGCAGGAACATATATTCACTCACCAAGTAGATTTAAGGGGACAGTAGAAGACAAAAATAATGACGATTTCTAACTATATCTTGGGAGACCTGCCTACTCAAGTTGATTACATATGTGTGCATGAAAAAAAGGAACTGAAAAATTACACGGAAGCAAAATAAAATTCTCACCCTATGTCAGTCATTGGCAAGTCTGTTAGAAGTTCTAGCTGATTAAGTACGAGAATTTCCTATTTAATTCAGGTCTTTGGAAGGTTAGGGTGCAGTTTCTCTTTTCTGTCTATGCTGGCAATCTTGTGGGATAGATTCCCTACACAAAGCCAGATTTTTTAGTAGGCTCTTCATCTAATTAAGCTGCTGAAAATGTGCACCCTGTTCAGTTCAATATGGCAAAATTGCTACACAAGTTTTCCCTCCAGCCCTTTCCAAATCCCACAGAATTGACAGTGAAGATGCACAAAGAATAGTATAAATCTACAACACTGAAAGAAATAGAATGAGTGCACAACAAATTTCTGAAAATGGCATGTCTCCAGGGTCTAGTCAGAGCACAGGATTCCATCTCTCCCAATTAAAAAAGCCTAACAGACATTCACTTGAAAAAGCTGATAGGAAGTAGATAAAGATGGATAAAACATAACACTAGAATTTATTGCAAGATGTAAAAGGAGACAGGGAAATGTGAGCAAAATATAAAAATAAATAAATAGTTCTTACTCAAGAGATCAGAGATCTAATTAAAAAGAATTTTGAGAAAAGGACAAAATAAATTAGGGGAAGAAATTACCAAAGAGGTAACAAAAAAATTTACACAACACTGAAGAAAGTAAGTCTTTAGATTGAAATGGCTCACTTACATCCAAGCAGAATGAATGAGGCAAGTTCTATATTCACACATATCTGTGAAATTTTACAAGTACAAAGAGAAAGAAAATTCTCACAACTTAGAAAGACTGAAAATTCAGATCTCTTGTAATAGGACAAGAATCACTGATAAGCAAAAATAAATATTAGGCAGTATCGGAGTGACATGTTTAAATTTTAAAGGAAAATAATTTACAGTTTTATGTCCAATGAAGTATTAATCAAGAATAAAAGTATAATAAACACTTTCTCATATGCAACTATTAATTTTTACTTCTTTATTCTTCAGTTCCTGCTTCTGAGAAACCAACTTGAGTATATATTCTAGCAACATGAGAGCCAAATAAGATAGAAAAAATTATAAAACCCCAGAAAACAGTGCCTCTAATACACAAGTACATCGAAGAGAAGTCTCATAAAGATAATTGTGAAGCATGCAAAGAAAACAAATAATCCACAGTAGAGTGAAAGATCAAGGACTATGGGAAGGCTCTCACTGGGAGGAAAGACCATTCCTTGTATAATAGAAAAAATGATTAATTTTGAAGAATAAAGGAATATATTACTTCTATGAACCAGCAAAAGCAAAGGCAATACTAAAACAACTCAATAAATACTGAAAGCAAAACAATAAATGTTAAAATATGAGACTATTATATCAAAATTTTAAACAATTGAAATTAAAAAAAAAGAAATAGAATGAAAGAGAAAGAGAATGAGTCTGAGCCATCTGGCCTTGATGCTACAAATATGTACTTTCAAGTGGCACAGGTGTTATTACATTAGACTTACACTGCTTCATTTATATTTTAGTGGGGAAAAATAGGGGGTGTTTAAGCATTGTTTTATCCAATTTATTTTTGTCTATGCTACAAATTAGTAACTATTCTGACCTCTAAGAAATCAAACGCATTTGATACATTTTAAGGGACAATTGTTAATTGGTTTGAAAATGATTCCTGATGGGAGGTTTCAACTCAATTACTAGTGTGTGTTGCTCCTGCTGCACCATGTGTTTCTAGAATTTCAGAGGGCTGTGGCTGACTGCATTCTGTAACACAGCTAATGAAGCCACCTGCACCACTGCTATCCAAGGCATCTCACTGAAATGAGAAGTCTACCCTGTAATGGCTGTAAACATGCTTCTGCCAGACGTGGCCATGGCAGTTTGCCACCACTACAGTTGCTCAAACTGCTGGAAGCTGTGAACTCTACCGATTGACTGCAGTCAGTAAAATCTTAGCAGATGAAGGCCTATGCTGGCAGATGTCATCTTGGCATTAGACATTAACGATGTCAGAATATAGATCCCTGAAGACAGAGCTCTTGCATAAAAATGCAACATTCACTACAGGTCACGTGTTGTGGTAGGTGAAAACTAAGTTTCCTTCGTTTTGAAGCTAAAACTATTGGTATAACTTTTTGTTTGTTTGTTTAAATGAAGGTGCAGCTCACAGGATCAAACTGGCAGCTTTGGTGTGATTAGCACCAAACTCTAACCAACTGAGCTAACCAGCCACTCCCTGGTATAACTCTTGAGATATAGTAAGTACCTAAGATATGCTTGATGAATGAAGAAGAGGAGGGGTAAATTAAATGAGTGATTGAATAAATGATATTCTGACCAGTTAGTTTAGTCAGACTTATAATCTTAGTGGACATTTCTTTCATGAATATCCTTGAGTATTCGTCTCATGAATGGTTAACACTTTAAAATGTATATTGAAGTTTATTTTTTATAATACCTTCAAGTCCAACAATTGGCTTTGTTCTCCATTTTGCCACTCCTTCAAATACAAATGATATTCATGTAGATTTATACCGGGCACACATTAAACATTCAGTAAAGATCAGCTATTAACTATTATTACTTTTTAAGAGTTGGAGAATAATAGGGAAACAGAGATAGAAATAAAGATAGAGCTAGAGGTAGAGAGATATCGCACTAGCAATGGAGGAAGGAAGGTGGAAGGAAAGAGAAGAGAGAGATTAGAAAGGCAAAATCAAATATTTCTCTCATTACCTCGGGGAAAATATAACTGTCAAGATTAGATGAACAATGTGAAGACATACGACTTTTGGTCATTTCTGGGAACCTGATCCATTCAATTGCATAACTACTAACTACTAACTTGAATTGACTTTGATTATATCCTCTAAGACTGAACCGTACACTTTGTTCAAGTTAGTAAATAAAACGCATTTTTTATAGTTATAACTCGGTGAACTGGATTTCAAACACAGGAGGACAGGAGTCCCCCTGTATCCACGGTTTCGCTTTTCATGGTTTCAATCACCCGTAATCAAACATAGTCTGAAAATACTAAATGGAAAATTCCAGAAATAAACAATTCATAAGTTTTAAATTGCTTGCCATTCTGAGCAGCATGATAAAATCTTGCACAGTCCCTGCCCAGAATGTGAATCAGCCCTTTTTCCAGTGGATCCACACTGTACACTCTCCCCCACCCATGAGTCACTTAGGAGCCATCTCAGTTATCAGATCCACTGTGGGGTTTATTGCAGTGTTTGTGTTCAAGTAACCCCTGTTTTACTTAATAGGCCCCAAAGCACAAGGGTAGTGATATTGACAATTCATATATGCCAAGAAAAGCATAAAGCATAAAGGGTATAGGAAAGAACCATAATATACATAGGGTTTGGTAGTATACATAGTTTCAGGCATTCTTTGGGGATCTTGGAACATATCCCCCATGGATAAGGAGAGACTACTGTATATTAAAATGTTTTCTGTTATTTTGTGTGGATAATAAAGATTAATTGGTCCATAACCCTCAGAGTGCAAGAAATGTCATATTACTTTGCTTTTGTACAAATCAAATCAAAGCTAGGACTGAAGCTAGTCACCTAGTTTAATAAGAAGTTCAGTCTCAGAGTTTCTTGCCGTCTTTCTTAGATTGTGGAAGAACCTAGGCTATCACTGCTTGCAAAATGGGAGAGAGGTCACTCTACTCATTGATCTGCTGTCTTTAATTGACGAAGATGTCCTTGGATGGAATAAGGGTAAATTCCATCCACCTATTGGACAAACTCCAGAACCCGAGAACACAAAAGCATGTGGGGGAAAACAACTTTTCATTCTTTAGGTGATAAATCTATAATACCATGAAAAGACATGACACCGATACATTTCTTAATAACTCATTTGTCACATATGCAATATGAAATACTTGAGTAGAAAATGATCACTCCCCCGTAATTATCTTCCATTCTCTTTAACTGTCCAAGAGTCTGTTTGCATTGAGGGCTAGTCAATACAATTAGGGAGCAAGTGACACTAAGATGTTTCAAGAGCTTTTCAAACTATATTAATGACATTTCGATACAATGGCTTCTGAGTTGAGAAGAAGTAGGCTTTCCCCTCACCTCTTCAAAAACTTGTTTTTTAATAAGTTTTCTTCATATTTGCCCCAGAAAATGGGCTCAGCAGTTTAGATTCAACTTTGACTTGTCCTGTTAGGTGGGTGAAGGAAGGAGGCATAGAAGACAGAAAGAAAAAGAAAAAAAAAGACAGGAAGAAGGGAAGGAAGCAAGGGAAAGAAGAAGAAAGGTAGAAAGTAAAGGAAGAAGGGGGGATGAGAGGGAGAGAGGTAACAAGAAGGTGGAAAGAGGGAAGAGAAAGAGATAAGGGAGGGAGGGAGGGAGGAAGGAATCTCAATCTATATAAAAGATTATTAATAATACAAAAATCAGATTTCACGCAGGGTTGTAACAAATACAGATCTCATTCTAAACATCATACGGTCTTAAAAATGGCACAATTTCAAAGTCTTTCAGGAAGTCTTCGATTTGAAGATTTGGAAGCTTCTGATTACAATTGTTTTATTCAAACTTTACTTTGGCTTCACTCCATGAGCCAATATGAATGTTCGTTATTTGAAAAAGTCCTATAAAATCTCTGTAATAATAACCATAAGGATGCTGTTGATGACTTTCTTCACTGCATGAGAGTATGCCATTTTTCATGAGGGCCTTCTGAAAAAATATTTTCTCTTTGCAATAACTAGTTGTACTCCTTTTTCTTCATACATACTACTAAATCATGTAAATGACAATAATACCCTTTTTTGCACTACTTTTTAGAAAGTTCACCACCATATCTATGCCTTTCCTTGGGCATGTTCTGGACCTCATGCACACTCAGCTTTTATAATCTCAACAGGCTTATTCTTGTGTTCTTGTGCTTGGACCAGATAAAGTATTGCTAATATAGTGTCACTAAAGAAAAATTAACTTATATTCCATATATTATTTAAAATCATAAATAAGTAAGTATGATTTATATATTGTAAGAGTTTCTTTCTATAATGTTTAAAATCAAAGAACAAACATGCAAATATACAAGATTGGACAATTAAGTTCACGAACTTGTTGCAATGATGTGGCTAACCTTTTTTTGATATCAGAGGGATTATTCCTTATGAATTTGTACCAACTGGACAAACAGTTAACCAAGTTTACTATTTGGAAGTGCTGAAAAGACTGTGTGAAAAAGTTAGATGACCTGAACTTTTCGCCGACAATTCATGGCTCTTGCATCACGACAATGCACCAGCTCACAGGGCACTGTCTGTGAGGGAGTTTTTAGCCAGTAAACAAATAACTGTATTGGGACACCCTCCCTACTCACCTGATCTGGCCCCCAGTGACTTCTTTCTTTACCTCAAGATAAAGGAAATATGGAAAGGAAGACATTTTGATGACATTCAGGGCATCAAGGGTAATATGATGACAGCTCTGATGGTCATTCCAGAAAAAGAGTTCCAGAATTGCTTTGAAGGGTGGACTAGGCGCTGACATCAGTGCATAGCTTCCCAAGGGGAGTACTTCAAAGGTGACCGTAGTGATATTCAGCAATGAGGTATAAGTTCCAGGATGAGTTCACAAATGTAATTGTGTGTATGTGTGTTTGTGCATATATGTGTGTACAATAGATGATTGATAGATAGATAGATAGATAGATAGATAGATAGATAGATATAGATATATATCTCCTGAAAATGTTTCAGTCTGGACCAACTGATTTTACTGAGAGTTCCTGGTGGTAAAGATTTTAGTTTACTTAATAAAGTAAGTTTTTTTGTTCCTTCAAAGTCTCATTCTATTTAATAAGGATTCTAACATGTAATGTGCAGCCAAACAGAAAATGTATTGCAGAATAATATTTATAAGCGATATACAGGCTTTTAGCATGGCTAATCTTAAGATGAAAAACCTTCTAAATTCACAATAATCAACTCTGTTTCCATTCAACTTTTTTCCATAAGAAATTCAAATCAAATTATGCTAAATAGCAATTAGTTATAAACTTTTCAGAGGACTTATTTGGTTTTATTTCCAGTAAAACCAAGTCTTTATAAATGCCATTAATTAGTATATTTTTTATCTTAGCAGGGAAACTAAGAGTGAAGTTCATGAATTTCATTTAACCTTCAAAAGGGTCTCTGCAGGTCTAATTTGAAATGCTCTGGAGGAGTGGGAGTGGGTGACACAGGAAAGAAAATATCCCCAAAAAACAAGATGAAAATGGTTTTTGATAATTTTTTGGACACTAGTCAAAAAGGTCTTATCAAACTGTAAAATCTCTCTTCTTTATTACCCTCTAATGTGTGCAGCAGATGTTTCTGACCTTTACTTCATCTCCAGCTCCCGCCCCCATTAATAGTTTTCTTTCCTGTACTTGTTCGAATTTTTTCAAAAAGCATGAATTTAGTATCCAAGGAATCATCAGTCTTCCACCAGAATCAATCATTACAGAGAACTTTCACATGGACCTTCTGTATTAGTGTATTGCTGTTGTAACAAATTACTACAAATTAGTGATAAAACAATATGAATTTTAATCTTTGAATTCTGGAGGTCAGAAGCCTGAGATCAGTTTCACTGGCCTGAAGTTAAGCTGTCAGCAAGGCTGCATTATTGTTTCTGGAGGCTCAAGGGGGAAATTATTTCGTGACCTTTTCCAGTTCGTTTTTGCCACTTGTATTCCTTGGCTTGTAGCCTCTTCCTCCATCTTCAAAACATGTTATTCCAATCTCCGCCTCCATGATCACATCACTTTCTCCTCTAACTCTGACTCCTCCTGTGTTCCTTTTCTATGGAGCCTTGTGATTACATCAGGCTCACACAGATCATCTAGAATAATCTCGATTTTCAAAATCCTTAACTTGATTACTTACAAAAGTCCCTCCTTTTGTTATATAAAGTAACCTTCACAAGTTTCAGGAACTAGGACATGAACTAATCTCTTATTATTCAGCCTGTTATAGTCTACCCTCTGGCCCCGAAATATTCACCCCGTCCTAATATCACCCAGAGTCTCAACCCATTACAGCATCAGCTCAAAGTAAAAACTCTCATCTAAATATCATCAGCTCAAAAGTCCCAAATCTCTTCATCTAAACCAGGTGGGGATGAGACTCTGGGTATGAGCTATTCTGGGGTAAAATTCCTCCCTATCTGTGGATTTGTAAAATTAGAGGATAAATGATCTGCTCCCAAAATACAATAGTGGAGCAGCATAGGATAACAGTTATAGACATTCCCTTCCACAGAGAAGACAATAGAAGGAAGAAAGGAATCACTGACCCTAAACAAAGTCCAATCTAACTGGGGAAACTCCATTAGGTTTCAGTTCTTGGGTGCAATCCTCCGTGGTTTGCACTTCTGCCGTCTGGGACTTTCCTCCACCCCTAAGCCACCTCATTACCAGTTTCCAAGGTCAGGGGAGTAGAAATATTTGGTGGGGTGGAGTGTGTCTCAGAGTTGGAAGCAAAATGTCAATTTTGCCTAGCACTTAGAAATGAAATGCTGAAAATAATGCTTTGGTTTTTTAAAAACGTATAATGTATAAAAATGTCCTCATATGAAATTGCTCCTACCAAAAAGACCACTTCAAAACATCCCCAAAAGAGAAAAAAAAAAAAGAATTGTGCTACAATAGGACCGCACCAAACTACAGTATCAAAATATCATGTACACAACTGGAGTAATATATATATATATATACATAAATGTATGTTGCTACAATGATCCATACTATTTCAGAAATACATCAGAGCACATCTTGAATAATGAAAATTTGGATTAGGGCAGTTTTGTTTCTGAACTAAATGCAATGACTACCTTGGGATAATCTGGCTTCTGTAAAGATGGATGAAATTTAGAAGAATTGCCAAATTTCTCCTGCATCGATATAAAAAACAAAGTGTGTTTGACTTAAAACTATAAATGTTTAAATCAGTAGAAGGAATGATTCATTTTAAATTTTTTCCTGACCCCAAACTTTTGTTGGAAACAAACTTATTGGAAATCTTTATAATTAAGAGGTAGATGGGGAATTCATTATTAAAAGGTACACAGTAAGGCAGCAATTTGTTTTTCTATTTACTTTGGATTAGTTTCACAGCTAAAATTGAATAGGAAGTTTGGATTGTTTATTCTAGATAAGAATTCCAACTAGAACAAAGTTGTGATGTCTTTCAACTGTGAGCCATCTCTGCCTCTAATTCCACTAGCTAGCTCTAATAACGAAGGAGAAAATCTAACTGGATGACGACCGCAGAGTAATAAGTTGTAAAAATTAAATTATCGTATTTAAATATAATGATAAAGAATATTGTTCACTCCATATCCAATTTAAAATAAATTAGAGCAAAGTCAGATAAGTAGATAAGGCCTCTAAAACATGAGGCATTTTTCTGCTCTATTTATTGCCTTAAACTCTTGCCCTATGTAATGAGTATTAATAGGTGACATATGTAGGCCTGCAGTTGAAAAAAATACCACATTACGCTGAAAGATTTTGTTGAGGTGACCTCCAAAATATTACACAGTGGATTTCTGTCTCATTGAAAGCAGGTCCTCTTTACTGAGAGAGAATAATCCCTGATTTCAAAAGGAGGAATGTAGGAAGTTAAATGGTTTTCATAATCATTTATCTTTTGAAAAAATCTTGTACAGTTCTATTTATTTTTCAGAAAAGAAGTAAGGGCTACATAGATTGACCTTTAGTTGTTTTGTTTTCTACAATGTTATTGTGTTTCATGCTGTGTGTCTATTGGGAGAGAAACAAAACGTGAAAGAGACCATGCTGCCTTCACTGCTCTCCTCCAACCCCACGATGTCCGCTCTTACCATCCGCACTCTCCCTGCCCTTGAGCATTTCAGTATTACACAAATGTGCTTTAATGAACCGTGGTGCTGAGGTGGGTTTCCACCAGATCACAAACAAACAAAACACACGTAATGGTTTACATTCAGCCCAGAAATACATGGCTTTTTCAGAAGTGTTCATTCTAAAGAAGAGTGTGTTACATACGATATATATCCATGGGTATGATATGGGTTATAAATTGTTTGGGGCATGACTAATTGTTGTTGAATTACAACGAAAACAATATATTGAGCCGAATAAATGTGTTAAAATTCTGTCTGTTATTATCTGTAAGTTGTAATGTTCTTTTGTGATATTTTATATTGTTTTCCAAAACACTAAAGTTCTCTAAGACAGAGTAGTTACTTAAAAATATTTATTAACCAAGAAATTGTAATTATATCTTCCTTGACTTGAAAAATAATTCAACTTTAAAACAACAGTACATCTCAAGGGAAGTTTCAAAAATTAAAGTCAAACTGATTCTGTTAACTCTGACTTTTCCTACCACGGATAATACTAAAGCCATTAAAATTCACAGTGTATTGCTTTTACTATGAGTTGAGCGTCAAAATTACCTGGAGCAGTTTGAGATATGATAGATTAATTACATCCTTGTACTCAAAGGACATACATTCAAAAAGAGCATTGAAAGAAGCAAATCAACAGCCTGAAAAGAAGTATATATCCCTAAAAAGCATCATCTTTGGGGCATTTCTCTTTCTCTTTTTTTTGGGGGGTTGGTGCGGGCAGCACTCGTTTTTTCAGATTCTAACACATTACCAACCCTTTTGTCCTTGAGAGAAAACGTCCCTAGTTAGATAATTGTTAAAAGTTGAAGAACAAGGAGGACGGGAGGTTCCTGGTCTAGTTTACTTGTAGGACCTGGGGAGAAGAAGAGAGGAATAAAAAGGTCACAGGAAGGTAACAACAGTGATCTATCTGGGTAGTTCAAATGCCAGAGAATATTACGTGCATGGAACTGGTGAAGACGATGGAGTACTACAGAGACTAAAAAGTCAAGTCTGATAAGGTTGTGGGATAGATTCAATACTTAGTCATTTTTAAAACGTGTGTACTTGCTAATCAGATTCACCCACACCTTATTCAAAGAGAGATGGTAGTTAAGGTTCTATCATTTAATGATTCAACAGGTATATATTGCATGCGTTCATTGTCCTAGGCTCTGCTTTAGATACAAGAGATCAAAAGTTGAGACAAAGTAGACAACCTGCTCTCCTTATAGAAGTTACAGTTCATTTACAGTAGGATAAAAAATAAATCGCAAATACTGGGATTGAAGGGAAAATGGGGATTAAGTTTGTAATGGTAGTTGGGAGGACAATGCTCTTAGTACATTATCGATCCTTTAAAAACAGAAAACTTTGAAAGCTTACATTTGCCATAAAAATAGATTAGATTAGATTATTATAGATTGAGCTTGAAAGAAATTATACCTACCAAATGAAAGCTATCATTAAAGCAACCAGCAGTGGGTGTAAGAGCATTCATTATTCTTTCATCAAGTGTTCATGATTCATACAAATGTTCTTTAGCAACAGATTCAGGCCTAAAATCCAATAATATAAGGTAAATCTAAGTCTTATCAAAGCAGCAAAGCTGTTATGCAAAAGTTTAATGAATGATAAGTGAGCTATAATAAAGGAATAAAAAGGCTCCGAGGAGCTCACAAAGTTGAGAAAAACTCTTGCTATCTGATGAGGTGTGATAAAAAACAATATGGTGAATGTTTAAATTTAAAAAAAAATTATTACAGTAAAAGACACACTGCTATTAATCCCCCTCAAAAAACTCCCCCCAACCCCCGCCACCTTGCTTCAAACACACTTATCCCATCATTCTTGCCACTTTCTGAAGTAGTTCTGGAAGTCCTCTGTCATGAGTGTCTTTTAGTTGTGCTGTTGTGGCTGCCTCGATGTCCCGACTTGATTCAAAACATTTACCTTTCATGGTCATTTTGACTTTGGAGAAGAGCCAGAAGTCACATAGTGCCAGATCTGGTGAATAACGTCCATGAGGACACACTGTAATGTTTTTATTTGACAGAAATTGCCTTATCAGAAGTAATGTGTGGCACGGAGCCTTTCTGTTGTGATCACAAAATATGGTGAATGCTGCTACTGAGTGCCATCCAACAGAAAGGAAGGGATCTTCAGTACAGGAAGCAATGCATTGAACCTTAGTAACAGTGTGTGACAAGTTTCAACTTGTTCGGTGCAGTCAGTCAGGTGTGAGCTACGGTTGAGAGACGATGTGTTTTAAAGTGTGCTGTAAATCATCCTCCATCATGACAACGCTTCATGTCACACATTGCTTCTGGTATACAGTAATTTCTGTCAAATAAAAACATTACAGTGTGTCCTCATCCACCTTATTAACCGGATCTGGCACCATGAGACTCCGGGCTCTTCCCCAAAGTCAAAATGATTCAGGACATCAAGGCAGCCATGACAGTGCAACTAAAGATACTCACAAAAGAGGACTTCCAGAACTGCTTTAGAAAGTGGCAAGAATGATGGGATAGGTGTGTTAGAAGCAAAGGGGAGTATTTTGAGGGGGATTAATGGCAATGTGTCTCTTACTGTAATAATTTTTTATTTCAACTTTCACTGTATTGTTTGATCACACCTCGTGGTAACCTTGGAACTATAATTCAAACTGCCACATAAATACACTGCTATCCAGTTCACTTTTTCATCTGCATAGTATTGATGTGTTCTGCAGAAACAAACTTTCTATTAGGTTGGTGCAAAAGTAATTGCAGTTTTTGCCATTTTTAACCTTTTAAACCACAATTACTTTTGCACTAAACTAATATAATACAATAAAACTACTTACACATGATGACAATGAACGATAGGACTAAGAGTATGAGCTCCATTTTTAGGAAGGCAAGACATCAGATTTCTTCATGTAGTAGGCACATTCTTCTTCCTTCAATAACTCAAGGTGACAGCGGTGAGAAATTCTGTCTCAAAACAATTTTTATAGTATATTTCCATGCCCCTATAGCTAAAGCCACTAAAAATGACAATGGTGGTTAAGAGGTAGCATAATTAAAAACAAATAAATAAAAAGACTTCATCTCTATGTTGTGGTTGTTAAAGAAGGAAGGAAGATCAATGAATGTGTTGAATTAAAAACAGTTACCTAAGTAAGTGGATCCACTCATTCATTCAGTCATTCATTTAGATATTTACCAAATGCTTTTCTGCTTCAGACACACATTTTTTTCCCTCCTAGAAATCAGTAGCATGGCTCACATCCTAGCATAGAATACATTAAACACATAATTACAAGTGTGTGAATGACATGGAAGAAGGATCTTAAATAGGAAGTATTTCTGCATTTTGTCCAGGACCTGGATAAGGTGACTAAGGGATAGAGGAAGAGGATATAATCAGAATTTTCAGGAAAATATAGAGATAAAGAGAAGGTAGTGATATGTTTAGTTTGAGAAAGCTCCAAAGATGATGATACTATGTGTACTCCAATTGGTGGCCTCTGCTTGGAATCTATGTCAAAGTCTGAGAGCTTTAAAGAGAACCTTCTGCTCCCAGTCAATCTGCTGTTCCATCTCCAATGACAAGGAGAAGAGTAGGAGAGGAAAGAAGTCAGTTACTTTGGCTGGTGAGTATGAGCTCATCTCTGTTAAAGACGGGTGGCGGACCACTGCTGGCAATTTCGGGGGGTGACACAATCAGGATCACGTACACTGGGAACAACTCCATCATCTCTGGCCTCATTTATTGTGCATCTCTATAGGTTCCCGAGACTTGAATCAACTATTTTGCCATACTGCATATCAGTCTAGCTCTAATCCTGTATAAATCCTAGTTGGAACAGCAAGCATTTGAACAGCCTTAGTCTTACCTTCTGTTGGGGCTCAGAGGCTATCAGTGGAGTGCACCAATGGCTTAGTCCTGGGCTCTGACTTAGCTGATACTTTACCCTCTTCCTCCACAGTGACACAGTGAATAGGTCTGGGCTTCTGCATTGATCCCTCCTTACTATGGCTGGGCCCCCTCAGAAAGGGGACATTTCTAGAACCTCTTCTTATGGGGTTGCCCTCTTATAACTCACCTGGCCAGCACCTTTTATTGTAGGTGTCTAGATATAGCTTCTCGTACCACTGGTTTCTGACTAGGGTCCTTTTGTAATAGGACCCTAAGCAAGTTTCCCACACCACCATGCAACTCTAGTTCACTGTACAATCACCTAGGCTTTCCCATTTTGGGGTCCTGTTGGTGCATGAGATATCTATGCTCCCTGCTTTAGGCCCTGAAGTATTTAGGTGACCTCAATCAAAGTAGCATCAGGAAGCTGATTAATTCACACTATCGACAGCAGACACTCTTGATGGTGACTCTTCTTATTCTTAGGGTAGCTGTTTACTACAGGCATGCCAGTTACTCAAACTGACATTGAAATAATAAAATGATACCAACTCACTGAAAAATCACACCTGGGTCTCATCAGTGGTTGGTTCACTGGCATTTTTATTCCCCCCAGCTTTCTATTGAATGAAACTACTAAGGTCTACATCTGAATTTGTTCTCTGACTTGCAAATAGAAGAACCAGAATGCTGAACATAGACAAAAATCTCAAATTCCTCAGATCCAATGCTTTTGGCTATGGGGAAAAATAAATAACCTAAGACTTGCCTTTACCATCAAAAGTATTCACAGGCACACCAGAATCACAGAATTGAGTCTATGACAAGATGTTCTTCTTATATAATATACTGGCTCTCTCTGTAACCAGATTGTGACTTCTTTCTGCCAGCCAAAAAAAACTGATACATTCTTGGAAATATCTCTTCCAGCATTTTTTTTTAAAAAAGATAATTTACATTCTAGGAAATTATTTTGTCCACAAAAGCAGATGCATTTGCCCTTAAGGGACAAGACCTCCTTGTCTTGTTACTTACAAAAGCCCAGTTTGCCATGTCAGTGTATGTTTTATTAGGGGGATGACTCTCCTTGTTTCTACAGGAAGTATTTCTATTGTATTCTTATTATAGAAGTTCTCAAGGATGGTTGAATATTAAATCACCTGCAGAGTTTTTAACAATTCGTTCTAATGTTTTGCATCATCTCTCCCCTAACACCCCCCCCCCCATTTAAATTGACCTGAAGTGGGGCCCAGGCATTGGAGGTTTTTTTTGTTTTTTTTCAAAGCTCCCCAGGCAATCCTACTGTGCAACCAGGGTCTAGAACCATTGCTACAAGGTAAGTTTGTCTCTGTTTGTCTTTGTTTTTGAGCACTGGAATCCTGGTTACCCAGACAGAATACTGACCTCAGGCATTTTCACTTTCTAATTTCCAGATATGACCTTCAAGTCTGGCTAGGTTGGATCAATAATGAACTTGAGTGAAGCACAGAGGAGATCAGTCGCAGTGTGACTATCCTACTCCTAAACCCCAAGAGTCTTCCTGGAGACTTCCTCAGCCTCTCTCCTTCTGATGCTTTGGAACAGATGGTTTACTTAACAAAACTTTTTGCTATTTTTAATTTCTTCAATGATTTAAGGCCAGCTTCTTCCCTCGGATTGCACAGAAGCCTTTAGTGGGTTTCAAAGCAATTTTAAACCCTACCAGGTAAAGCTTATTCTATCCTCCTCAGTGAATTATATAGCCCCCAAGTTCATTATCCCTTTATTTGGTTATATACATTTATCTCATCATCTTTCATCTCCCCAAAAATGTAGGATTTAGTATTGTAATGCCTCAAAAGCTCTCCTCCATCTAAAATGCTCCCTTTCAAAAATTATATTTAATGCTGCCAACAGGAAAGCTATCTTTCTGCCCAATGTCACCTGCTATTCAAAAATATTCAGTATTTGTTTTCAATTTTTATTCAAGTTATGCTCTTTAGAAAATGCCACTAGTGATGTAATAAGTGGCATCCCATTAAGTTACATATGTTCCTTTCAAATATGCTTCAATGCTATTATGAAATAAAGAAAATTGAATTTTGAAATGCAATATTCTATAGTCTGCCAGCTGCAGAAAATAAGGTATTATTAGCCTTTTGGGGGTGGGTTGTCAGCTGAGATTTACAATGCACTTTTTTTCTTATTCCAAATAAAATATGTCTGCAGTATTATATGGTTTCGACTTATTCAACCTGAATTAAATGCAATGTAAATCAACACAGACTATGATTTAACTAGTAAATAGGTGTATTTAAAAATAAAATGTGCAAGTTTAGTAACAACTTAAATTGAATCAGCCTCTTTTTTGTAAGTTTTTAAGGTAAGCTTAGTACTTGCTAAAGTAAAAAGATAATGTTGACTTAAATAGTTTGGTTTTCTTTACCATCATAATTTCCTTTTGTAATGCCTCTTAGCCTTTTTTTGACTGGAGGGATGGGGACTCAACTAATTTCTACATTTTGCTGTTGAATAAATATAAGAGAAACCCCCATGAGATTTCATATGATGACATAACATATCATTTCCTTTACACAGGCCAATCCAGATCCAATTTTACAATTTTGAAGCTTCATTATATTACTCTACTTAATTAATATATCTGATTTTATTAGATTTTTCCCAACTGACAAAATCAAATGGTTCCTTTAATGGGATAATAAAACTAATTTGATTTTACATGTATTTTTCAATTTATTTTAGCAATCATAAATCTGAGTTCATGAATGGCATGTTGTTGATCAAAATGTTACCGGCAGCAAGGACTCTCGTGTTCTAATACTGGTTTCCAAGGCAAGCCACTTTACTTCACTGAGCCTGTTTCTTCACTTGTGAAATGAAATGGTTAGAGTACTAGTGGTTAAAACAATGGAGCCCTAAGAGAATCAAGGAGGTCCCTCAAGGCCCAGAGGAAGTGGGAGGCAGTTAAGCAGTCCCCACTTCATCCAACTGGCGTCCTCTTTCATCAATTTTACAGTTAGGGCTACTTCTATTACAAAAAACAAAACAAAACAAAATAAAAAGCATAAAGGTTTCAGTTTCTAAAACAGGTTTGAAACACCACAGAAACGAAAATTGGCCAAGGTCTTTCTTACCCAATTCCTAAAGTGAAAGAACACTTTACAATAGGAACTAAGCTCCTAGGTCATGTTTCCTAAACCTCTGACAGGAAATTTGAATTTGCATGTTAGACTGTGATACTATGTTGGATTTCAATATTAGACGATGAAACCTTATGAGTGTGTAAGGCTATTAACATGCTTTGAGACTGTCATTCTTATTAGTAATACAGTACAGTACATCAGAATTACTTGAAAGGCTTTGGGAAAAAAAATTTTTTTTCAATATCTGGCAACATCCCAGCCGTACTGAGTCAGAATTTGAAGGAACTGTGAGTTGGCTATGTTGGTATATATTTGAAAATATGCTCCCAAGTTATTTTGCTGCTAACCTCCAATTAAGAACCATTATTTACACTATTGTTTTATGTGTTTTCACTCCTTAGTTTTCTATTTGACTTCCCACCATAAAATAAATATGACCATTGCAATCAACTAGGTTTGGGAAGTAGAATTTTCATTTTGTATTAAAGAACTTTCTTTATAAAGAGTGAGCAGGCATACAGAAGAAGCCACCTCAAGACTGGTAGGAAGGACAGAGATGGGGAATGGGCTGGTCCCATACCCTTGTGTAACCGTTAAAAATTGGGAGTGATATCTCAGCTGCAGAGGTACCCACCTGGAGGAGAGAGGTGTCCCAGCCCCACACTGGGATCCCCAGCCCAGGGTTCTCGTACTTGGAAGAGAAGTCCCCATAACTTCTGGCTGTGAAAACCAGCGGAAATTGTGGCTGAGTGAGATGAGGACAGCTGCAGTCCCAGGCACTCCTCTTAAAGGGAATGCACACGGACTTAACTTGCAGACAAACTCACTCACTCTGAGCTCCAGCGCTGGGGCAGCAGCTCAAAAGGCACCAGGGACATACAAGGAAGAACTGAATTGTCTGGCTTCAGGGCAAAGGATGAAGGGGCAAATTTCTCCTAGACAGAGGAGCTTGCAGATAACCATTGTTTCTTTGTTGAGCCCTCCCTCTTAGAGCATGCAGACACAGGAGACCACCTTATCTGAGTTTCCATCAACCTGGCTAACACCATTCATTAGCCCTGATTCCCTGAGACCCCACCCCACCAAACTTCTGGGCCCAGAAGTTTAAACAGCTTGTCTTGGCCCATGCTATGGACATTCCTAAAATCTCTAAAGATTCACAAAACCCAAACAAGCAGCATCTGGCTTTGGCATATCACATACCTCTGGTTGGGCAGCCATAAGCCTGGCACAAGTGCCAGCCAGTCTCAATTCCTGGCTTGGCCTCTGGAGGGACCTGCAAGCCCAGCGCAAGTAGTGGCTGTTTGTGGATTGCTTTGTGGCTCATGCCAGTTGGCCCGGGGCAAGGCACAGACAGTGGCTGAAGTTGGCCTGTGATGGGGCCCCTCCCGGAAGGCCCTGGGGCTGGCAAGCCCTGTGAGTAGCTTTGTACTTAGCTGGAGCATCACCCAGCCACCTCTGGGGACAACACACACAAAAGGCACCAGAGCCCTGTTAAAGCAAATCCTGCTCTGTAGGGTCAGCCCCTGCACAACAGCTCCTTCACTGTAGTCACAGTCAGTGCTGACAACCAATCAGCCAGAGGATCAATACTTCCCACTGAAGTACAAACATCAACCAAGGCTCAACTACAACATGAGAGCACACACAATCCACAAAAGGGACACGCCTGGACCACCCAGCTTAAATGAACAGGGAGACTGTGCCACTAGGCCCCATAGGACACCTACTATATAAGGCTACTCTACTGAGACCATGAGTCATAGCAGCCCTACCTAATACATAGAAACAAGTACAGGGATGCAGCCAAAATGGGGAGAAAAAGGAACACGTCCCAAATAAAAGAATAGAAGTAAGCTCCAGAAAAGAACTAAACAAAATAGAAACAAGCAACCTACCAGATGCAGAGTTCAAAACACTGGTGATAAGGATTTTCAACGATCTCAAAGAGAATTTCCACAAAGAGACAGAAAACATAAAAATGGAGATAGAAAACATAAAAAAGAACTCGTGAGAAATAAAGACTACAATAACTGAAATAAAGAATACATTAGACGGAATCAACAGTGGACTTGATGAAGCAGAGGATTGAGTCAATGATGTAGAAGACAAAGTAGCAGAAAACACCCAATCAGAACAGCAAAAAGAAACCAAAAAAATGTAGATAGTGTAAGGGTCCTCTAGGACAACATCAAATGTACCAACATTCGTATCATAGGGGTATCAGAAAAAGAAGGGAGAGAGGAAGGAATTGAAAACCTATTTGAAGAAATAATGACAGAGAAAAACTTGCCTAAGGTGGTTTACAAGCCCAGGAATTGCAGAGTCCCAAACAAGATGAACACAAAGAGGCCCACATCAAGACACATCATAATTAAAATCCCAAAGGATAAAGAAAAAGAAAGAATCTTAAAGGCAGCAAGAAAAAAAGCAGTTAGTTATCTACAAGGGAGCTCCCATAAGATTATCAGCTAATTTCTCAATAAACTTTGCAGGGCAAAGAGACTGGCTGGAAATATTCAAAGCAATGAAAAACAATGACCTAAAACTAAGATTATTCTATCCAGCAAACCTATCATTTAGGTTTTTTCGAAAAAACTAAAGGAGTTTATCACCACCAAACCAGAACTACAAGGAATTTTAGAGGAACTTTTTTAAGATAGAAAAAAAAAAAAGGTAAAAAATATAAATGAGAAAATGTCAATAACTACATATCTATCAACAATTATTTTAAAGGTAAATGGGTTAAATGCTCCAGTGAAGATATAGGGTGACTGAAGGGATAAGAAAACAAGACCCTTACATGTGCTACCTATAAGAAACTCACTTCAGGTCAAAAGATACACACACAGACTGGAACTAAAGGAATGGAAAAATATATTTCATGAAAATGGAAACAAACAGGAAGCTGGGGTAACAATAGTTATATCAGACAAAATAGACTTTAAAACAAAGTCTATCACAGGAGACAAAGAAGGACCTAGTAATTCCACTTTAGGGCACTTATCCAAAGAAACCCGAAATGCTACTTCGAGAGGATATGCATCCATATGTTCATTGAGACATTGTTTACAATGGTGAAGATGTGGAGGCAGCTTGGGTGTCCCTCAATGGATGAGTGGATACAGAGTAGATAGTACATATATAAAATGAATACTGCCTCTTCCAGGGAAGGGAATGGGTTCTTGCCATTTGCAGCAGCATGGATGGACCTGGAGGGTATTGCGCTGAGTGGAGTATGTCAGACAGACAAAGACCAATGCAATGTGATTTCACTTACATGTGGAATGTAAGAACAAAATAAAATAACAAACAAAACAGAAACAATTTTACAGATACAGACAACATTCTGATGGTTGCCAAATGGGAGAGGGGTTAGGGGTAGGGGAAAATTCAGAAGGAATTAAGAAGTACAAATTGATTGTTATACAGTAGTCATGTCCCCATGTATAGCATGTCCGTCCCCATGTATAAAAAGTGTATAGCATAAGGAATACAGTTCATAATATTGTAATAACTATGTGTGGTGAGAGATGGGTACTAGATTTATCGGGTGATCGTCTCGTAAGTTATATACATGTCTAATCAATGTTTTGCACTTGAAACTAATATAATATCATATGTCAACTGTAATTGAAAAATTAAAAATTTAATAATAATAATAATAATAAAAGTGAGCAGTACAATCTTATACAAAATGGCCTGCCAAGGCACTCTGAGTGCCCTCAACAACTAGCTGATCTTTATTAGCATCTTTTAAGGAGTAACAGTGCTAGGTTTCTGCTGAGGAAAAAAAAACACTGGATTTTACACTGTGCATCTATTTCAATTCTAGTCTATATCAATTAGCAAAAGCCGCTAAAGGTTTAGAATCGTGTGTAGGAAACCAACCTGCTTTGACTTAACAGCTGCAGCCTTCAAGACAAACAAGAAAGGAGAGACCTAAGAAACTGGGTGTTATTTGCTTTCCGTGTAATATGTTCCCTAAGAATATAAATGCAAGTTTGTAAGCAGTCCTCCTTTCAATGATCACTGTGTTTGCAGAAAGGGAAATTTGGGAGATGGGTTAATAGAACCCTTCTAATAGCCATCCTCCAAGAAACTTGAGATTAGGGTACAAATTGGAATTCTGTGATAGTCAATGAGTGGTCTTGGATAGATTTCCAAATCTGTGCTAGTATCTGAGGTACTAATTGTCCATTAAAGCAACAATTTTGGTGAAAGGAAAGTGGTAGTGATGCCATCTCATTTTTATCCCAATTATGTTGTTTCCTAGCAGAGTGGCCTTTGGAATGAATCTTCACAACCCTTCTGGCATGAAGAACCAGGGCAGTGTCTTACAGGGATGAATACGGAACTGGCAGGCAGAGGAGAGGAGAGAGCAGTTGGGTCAGAAAGGACAGCATGGGTGAACAGAGTCGGCATAAGACTACCTGCTCTTAGGGAAGACTGGCAAGGAAACAGTGAATAAAAGCTCTGGCTCTGGGGTCTCAGTGGTGGTGAGTTGGGGTTCTTCTTCCCAGCTTTTACTGAGTTTCCCCAAACCTCAATTCCCTTCTCCCTATCCCCACTGTGCTTGACTGCAGTAAAGATTAAGTGGAATACTCTGGTTCTCTGCACAGTGCTTGGCAGATGCTTAAGTTCCTACTGTGGTTCTGTGGGGGGGTGGTGAGGGGGGGAATGATGGTGATGATACAGAGGATGACTTAAAGGAAGATGGGGATGAAAAAGTATAAAGGAGACCAGTGGTCCTTTGGGAACTTCTGGTCCAGCTAGGGAAGACGGGGCTTTTAGCCCACAAAAACTGGGACATGGAGGTTTTATACGTGGGTGAGAGGTGTGAAGTATGGATGATGGTTTTGATGGGAGAAAGAAAGGCAGGGCCAGTTGCTAAGAGGAAGGAGCAGGGGCTATGGCAGTCAGTGGTTCAGGAGAGAGATGTAGACGGCTGACCCGAGAGCAGCGGCAGTACACACAGTGAGGGTGAGACAATATGACAGATGTTTTGGAGAAGCCAGGTGAGTTGGCAGCATGAAGGAGGAAGGGGAGGCAAATCAGAGGTTTCTAGGTTGGGCACCTGACTGCATAATGATTTCTGACAAGTAAATCAGGGAATATAAGAGTATGTGTGAGGGAATGAGTGGATGGCAGTCAAGAGATGGTTTCAAAAATAAGAATTTAGAATTTAAACTACCCAAGCTTCCTACAGGATGCCCTAGCATCCTCCTGAGAAAGCACATGTGTTCACATTATATGTTAGTTTCTTCAAGGAAAATGCTGTGTGTCAGTTAACAAGGTTTATCCAGTATGTATCTGCACTGTCCACAGAGGGAGAGACTTTCGAGTACTGTTCTAAATCTTAAGGGATTCAGAAAAGACTATCAGATAACACCATTTTGCTATCATGGTGTGTGGTCTTTATGGGCTTCAAACTCTTCCAAATTCATTATCTCATTCTGCTGCACCATCTCCTATACACGTTTTATACCAAGGGCCATAAGCGGTAAAATACACAAACAGCTGGGCCACTCCCTCCAGGTGAAGTACGTATTGCCTCACCTGGTTTATTTAAGTAAACTAAATTATATTTTTGGAATTTGCTGCGGGCCAATTAACAATGGATTGCGGACTGCAGTTGGCCCGTGGGCTGCAGTTTTGACACCCCTGCATTAAAGGGATCGGATTTTGCCACTATTTCAAAACTAACCTAGAAAGATTTGCTCAAGTACAAATAGCTGGTTTACGGAATCACCTGGTGTTTTTTATGCTAATCCATACTCTTTCTAACCACAGCTGTATATTTAACATGTAAAAGTATAAAAGTGTAAGTATGTATATAAAATATTTTGCATTTTAAAAGTATGACATCTCTTTTTAGAAGTTTCATAGTAATGTTACACTACATTTCACAATGCACAGATAAAAACTTCAGCCATAAAATGTAAAACTTTAATCATAAAAGTTGAAATTTGAGAAAAGTTGCATTAAAAAAATATTGAATATTGTTAGGGGGATGGGGGGTGGGAGATGAGGGTAAGGGGGATCAAATATATGGTGATGGAAGGAGAATTGACTCTGGGTGGTGAACACACAATGGGATCTATAGATGATGTAACACAGAATTGTACACCTGAAATCTATGCTAATTTTACTAACAATTGTCACCCCAATAAATTTAAAAAATAAATTTAAAAAAAATATTGAGAAAAACTTCGTGAACAGCAATGACTAAAGGTTTATACTGCAAACAGCCATGAAGTACTTGGCTCACCAGTACTGAAGCGGTCACCAGCAGAAGGGAACTGTGGATAGTTTTACCACCCAGACAGAATACTAAGCACTGGCTTAAAAAAAACAACAACAACAACCCAAACCCCCCCAAAAAACAAGACTGTGCATCTACACCTGGTATTTCAGAGCTAAAAAATATGATCCCTGATTCCAGTTCAGTAGAGGAGTCAAAAACGGACACAGAAGTTATTATTGTAATACCAGGTGTTACATGTTATGATGGAGGAAATTCAGAGGAGTGGACCCTAACCTAGGCTCTAGAGCTGAGGCAGTCCTGCAGGGGAGGTGACCTGAGTGTGAAGGGTGTGTAGTAGTTAACCAAGATAAAAGCTGGCCAAGCTTATGTTTAAATCGTGAGAACAGTCAAGGCCCGCTTCCCATTGTTTGGAAACTGCCTGCTCTGATTTGAGTCTTCAGATTGACTTACTTTGGAGCGCCTGTCTTGAACAGCTGTGATTAGAAATCACTCCGAATTAAACCAGAGTTGCCCCTGTCCTCTGGTGGCAAACTTCGGTAAAGGGGTTACCAAATGAATTCCAGGGGTTATCAAATGAATTTCCATGGAAATAAGGCACTACACATAGAATTACAAAATGCTAGAGCTGGTGGGGAATTGAATCCAACACTTTTAGTGTGTATGTATAAGGAACGTGGGAATGTAGAAGGTGTTTACAACTAAGGTATAGAGTACAGCATCTAAGGTTAAGGAGATAGGTGCAACCCTCCCTGATGATTTATTAAAAGTAATATATTTAGCACACATGAAAATTAAGACATGTCTTATTCCCCCATCCCCCACTTCCCACTCCCCACTCTTCCTCACTTCACCTCACTATACTCACCAAGTTTAATTTCTAGGTATATAGTTTGCAGTTTCTTCTGCCTATTGTATTCTAACAGTGATCATTTAAAACTGCTGATTTCCATTCTAAGGTAAAGCCCCACTTAGCTCTTGAACGATTTTCATAGAGTTCTGGATAAATTTATGGGGGGGGGATGGAGAAAGAAAGACAGGAAAGAAGGAAAAGAGGGAGGAAGGGGAAGAGAAGGATAGACAGGGACTCAGCTTAAATATAAGTTTTTGACCATAAATGATATTCTTAACTAAAGAAAAAAGTAATGGAAAGGTAGTGAAGAAGGTCAGAAAGTGTTCAATTAAAAAAAAAAATGATGGGGGGCGGCTCATTGGCTCAGGTGGTTGGAGCACCGGGCTCCTAACCCTGAGGTCACTGGTTCGATTCCCACATGGGCCAGCGAGCTGCGCCCTCTACAGCTGGGCTGCCGTGAGCAGTGGACCAAAGGCCGGCAACCGACTGACTGTTGGGGGTGTGGGGGGGAGCACAAGTCTCATAACACCAGCATGGGTCAGGGAGCTGTGTCTCCTACACAACTAGACTGAGAACCATGGCTTGAATTGAAGTTGTGGGGGGCGGAAGGGGAAGGGAAAACAAGCAAACAAACAAATAATTAGGGAAGAAAAAACAAAGGGAGAAAAATACTCATGCAGCAGGGTGGAATGAGAATGAGAAGAGCTTTAATGCCAAAACTATGATTGGGACACCAATTCTAAATAACAGCAACAAAGTTTTGCCACATGAGAGAAAATTATTTAATGATGAAATCACTGACATTATGTAAATGGAGCTTAAAGGTGACTTGCTAAGTCTGTAAATGGAGATCTGGGAAAATGACTACCTGCAACTGTAAAATGAATAGCCTCAACTTAAGCCCAGTAACTTATTCTTGCTACTGTTGTTACAACCAGCCACCTTTGGCTCACAACATCAACCTCCAATAAAATACAGTTGGCAGCACTGGTTACTGAGGTAATCGGCTATGCCCAACATACTTGATCCAAATTTAAAGGATCCTGCTGTCTTTGTCAGCAGAGTAAGAAGGATAAATTGATCAAAATTGTAGGCAAATAAACCATTAAATGAGACGTTGGCTGCCAATTGTGCGGCCTCAATACCAGAAAGGCTTTTTATGTGATCCTTAAAACAACAGTTCCTCTCTGGTTAACAGTTGGCATTACTTGTTCCCCATTGGTTTCTGTTGTATAATGACTAATACATCTTCATGTTGGTGATGGTATATCAGATTTTCATGGTACAAATTCAGCACAGTTTATGTAAGCTTCCCTCAGATCTAGAGTCACAAGTGTAACATCATGTAAATATCAAAGCATTAGTTCTCAACTTTGACAGCACATTACAATCACCAAAAAGCTTTCATCTAATACTGATATCCCGGGACCCTGACTCCAGTTATTCTGGTCAGGGATGGACCCTGGGCATTACTGTTTTGAAAGGGTGCCAACGTGATTCCAATAGGCAGCCAATATTGAAAATCACTGGTTTAGATATTCCTGATGGATCAGAATATAATTTGGAAAAATTACAAAAGCATTTACAAGTCAACACCTGAATGCTAATTTTATCAATTTTTCTTCTTCAAGCCATGATGATATTAAAGTCCTTCTTTTATGAAGAATCTGTTTAAATCTTTTGCTCCCTTTTTATTTGTCTTTGTTTTTCTTAGTGATTTATAGAAATTATTTATGTAGCCTGGATACCAGTTCTTTCTTTGAGGTATATATTGAGTTCTTTGTTGTATGTACTGAGAATACTTTCTCCCAGCCTGTGGCTTACTTTTTCATGGTTTTCTTTCAAAGAGCAGATGTTTTAAATTTAGATGAAGCCCAATTTATAAATTATGTTCTTGTGTGGTTTGTGCTTTGTGTCCTGTCTACCCCAAAAAAGTTTTAAATATATATTCTTCTTTATTTTCTTTTGGAAGCTTCAAATCAGTCAGCTTTTAAATTTAGGTTTATGATCCATCTTTAATTAGTTTTTACATTATGATTTGTAGAAGAGTTAGGGCTGCTGTTTTTCCCCATAGACATATCCAATTGTTTCAAAATTATTTCTTGAAAAGATGTTCCTTTCACAATGGAATTACCTTAGAACCTAATTCAAATATCAATCGGCCATAATGGGTAGGTCTATTTCTGGGTTCTATATTATATCCCATTGATGTATTTGTCTATCATTATGCTAACACCACTCTGTCTTTATTATCATACCTTTATAGTATATCTTAAAATCAGAGCGTATGAGTCCTGTAGCTTTCTTCTTTTGCAATTCTTCTTTTGCAATTTCTTCTTTTGCAATTGTTTTGGCTTTTCTAGGTCAGGTGATTTGTATTTCCACATAAATTTTAACCTACATTTCTACAAAAAAAGGCTGCCGTGAGATTATGATTAAAATTATGTTAAATATGTAAATTAGTTTGAGAATTGACATCTTAACAATACTGACTTTTTAAGTATTTGGACATGATATAGCTCTCCATTTATTTAGGTCTTCCTTAATTCCTTTCAGCAAAGTTTTAAAATTTTTAGTTTACAGGCCTTTCACATCCTTTGTTAAATTTTTCTAAGTACTGTTTTACTTTGATATTATTGTCAAGGACTTTTTAAATTTTCATTTTCTAATTGTTTGCTTTTGATATATAGAAATAAAATTGATCTTTATATATTTACTTGTTAAACGATGATATTGATTTATTTATTCATTTAGAAGTTACTCTTTGGACTCTTAAGATTTTCTAAATGAACAGTCAGGTTTTCGTTATTCTTCATTTCCAATTTGTAGGAATTTTATTATTATTTCTTCTCTTATTTTAATGACTTGAGCCTTCACCAAAGGTAGAATAGAAGTGGTAATAGTAAGCTTCTTTGTTTTGTCCCCAGTCCCACAAAAATCATTTAATATTTCACCACGATATGATGTTAGTTATAGGCTTTTCACAGATTTCCTTTATAAGCTTGAGTGTATTTCCATCTAGTCTCAGTTTCCTGAGGTTTTTTTTCAAACCATAAATGGGTGTTTAATTTGGCCAAATGGGTGTTTAATTTGCTTCTTTTTGCACCTATTGATCATATTTTTTACTCCTTTATTCTGTAAATACAGTAAATTACAGGAAGTGATGATTGGATGTTTAATTAGCTTTTCATTTCTGAGATAAATCCCTCTTGGTCATGATGTTTTACCTTTTTATGCATTGCTGGATTCAATTTGCTACCATTTTGTTATGAATTTTGCATTTATATTCATGAGAAATATGGTTTATAATTGTCCTTTCTTTTAATGATTTGGTCATGGTTATGAAACTTACGTTGTCTTCATAAAAGAGTAAAATAGTTTGTGTAAAATTGGTATTATTTCTTCTTTAAATGTACAAGAGAATTCACCAATGACACTATCCAGACTTCATGGGAATATTTTTATTATAAATTTAATTTCTTTAATAGATATAGTTCTATCTAATATATTTCTAATTGTAATTTATTATTTCAATTATGTTTTAACCACATTTTTATAGATTACCAATTTCGAAAAAAACGATTGCAAATATATTTATTTCTTAAAGTTAGATGATCAAATCCACTTTATTTTATGTTAACAAATGTTTTTAAATTTCTAATTTCCAAAAATTTCATCTTGCATTTGAAATTTTAGAATTGATAGCAAAAATACTGTCTAAATATTTCTTCTTATTAGATTCAGAATTAAGCTGTAACAACTTATCCAAAGCAATTATTTTATTTCCCCTTAAGAACATATATAGTTTGGCAATTCATAATTTCTACCCTTCTTTTCACTTTCCTAATTTGTGAAATAAAGAGATAATGTCTATTGGTGACTTCATTGATGTATTATGATACAGTTTAACTGCATGGTTTGAAATGTACTCACAGTGACATGTTTTACCTTCAAGTTTTCTTGAATACACTATAATTCATCCATATTCCATAGAGTTTAACGATCACGTATTAAATAGAAGAGAGATAGTAGAAAGTAGGAGCCATTTTCTTCCTTCATATTTTCTGATATTTAGTAAATTGAAAGCTGACAAATGTAAAAAAAAAGAGAGAGATAATGTCTACAAATTTACCCAGCTACAACAGCCTATTAATTCAAAGTTATGCTATTAGTTTCTTCAGAAAAGGTATTAAATGTTTTACCTAAAGTTTGCATAAATTTAGCCTGCCAATAATATTAATTATGTCTATTTGGGGAGTTTTTAAAGTACTTCACAAGAACATTTTTGGCAATTTTGGACTTTCTCCTTATATATGGAGTGGAGGTGCAATAGTATTATCTACTTAATCACATTGCTGTTAAATAGCCAAGCAAGATCTTTAAGATTTAAATGTTGCCCTTTTAGTAATATGTACTCCTTAGTACAGAAACACAGTTATTAAATTTTGAAAAAAAATAAAAGACGTGTGACTTATAAAGACATTAGAATTATATGACACGATGAGGTCTGACAATTAAATTCATGAACTTGTCACCATGCGCTTATATTGGCAGCACTGTACAAACAACTCCGTAAGGTTTCATAACCTTGGTATATCAGTGTCTCACAGCTGTGTTCGTGTCGACGTGTGGAGGTGTCTTGCTGGGTGGCGTTCATTATTGATGTTGCATGTTTTTGTGTGTCATCGTGAGAATGTCTGAGCTTGAATTAGAGCAATGAACAAACATTAAATTTCTTGTTAAACTAGGCAAGAATGAAAGTGAAATTAGGGACATGTTAGTACAAGGTTATAGGGATAATGCCATGAAGAAAACAGCAGTGTACAAATGGATTAAACATTTTTCTGAGGGGAGAGAACATGTCACTGATGAAGAGAGGTCAGGGCAGCCAGTAATAAGCACAACTGATGAAAACATTCCAAAAACACGTTGAATTCTGTGTCAAAATTGTCAGCTGACCGTGAGAGGCATTGCAGGCCAAGTAAACATCGATAGAGAAACAGTTAGGAAAATCTTAACTGAAAACCTTGGCATGAGAAAGGTGTGTGCAAAAATGGTCCTGAAGGAGCTCACCAATGAACAAAAGCAAATGGAGTTTTTAGCCAGTAAAATATAACTATATTGGAATATCCTCCCTACTCACCTGATCTGGCCCCCAATGACTTCTTTCTTTACCCAAAGAGAAAGGAAATGTTGAAAGGAAGACATTTTGATGACATTCAGGACATCAAGGGTAATATGATCACAGCTCTGATGGCCATTCCAGGAAAAGAGTTCCAAAATTGCTTTGAAGGGTGAACTAGGCTCTGGTGGCGATGCATAGCTTCCCAAGGGGAGTACTTTGATATTCAGCAATGAGGTATGTAGCACTTTTTCTAGGATCAGTTCATGAACTTCATTGTTAGACCTTGTAGTATGTTAACATTAAGACATGTTTCGAAGCACATACTGTATAGAAGGCCCCAATGATATAGCAATGAGCAAAAATACACACACACAAATACTCTGTCCTCACAGAACAAATATTCTTGTGAATGCAAATAAGAAGAATAAGACCAGTGAATTAGTTTGGACATTCCTGACTCACAGTAGAAATTTTGCAATCGCTCTTTCCATTGATTTCTTCTATCTCTACTATATCACTGCTGTCCCACCCCCTGATGAGGATATTAGGTGCACAAAATCGAATTTTTGTAATTCATGGTTAACGATAAAATTTCATTATTTTTCCACAAAATTGATGATCAAGATATGTTTATTTAAAAAAATAATGAACACCATGGAAACAGAGCCCAGACAAATAATTAGAATACTACCAATTAATTATATCTACATGTTTTCCACCCCCTTACCCTCCTCAATGCCCTTCCACCAAAGTAGCCATTCTTTCTCTAATTCCTCCAGTAGACTCATCTTCCCATCTTAGGATCATCAAAATGGAGCCTGAGTGTATATATGCTCTACTGGAGTTTGGGCTGTATCTTCTTCATTCTCTTCCCACAAGGCCTAGCACCGGGCTCGCACAGATTATGTGTTTAGTTACTGTTCATTGAATGAAAGCATTATAGGAATTCCAGGTTCTGTCATTCAGTCCTGCAGACGTTGCCATTAGGTATAAGATATACCTCTGCAAGAAATACGCTTAACACAATGAACCATCATGTGCACAGGCTCAGCAGTTAAATGGATACAATCTTGGCCTTTTCAGAGAATGGAACCTAAACTCCTACGTACATACGATAATGAGGTATTTGGGTAATCATAGTAAAGTATATTAAAATCTCATAATACAAGCAATGGGAATGCACTAACATTTGTATAGCAATAGAAACTTTGGCTTAAAAAAAGAGCACTAACGTGCTTTGCATTTAATTACAGTTAATTTCAACCATCACTGCTTCCATTATTAAAAAAAAAAAAAAAAAACACCAAGAAACAAAATAAAAACATAGAGGATTACAAAGTCTCAGTAATGAAACTAGTCTTCTGGTTTATTTTGTTAATTTAACTGACACAATTAAAACAAAAAATCTGTAGCACCTTCCAAAAATAAATAAAAAGGACAGCCATAAAGGACAATATCTTTTCCTGCACTATGTTTTAACTTCACTTTGCTTGTTGGTCCAATGTGATCCTGCTATGATATCCTCTAAAATTGGTTTTTATGTAATCATAACGACTGTTATACTTAATATCACATATTCCTTTCCTGGTTGGCCACTATATGTGGTGTATTGAAGCTAAAAGCAATCCTGTTCCAGGCCTATAAAATTCCCCTAGCCTCATTTCCTTCACTTAATGTACTCTAATCTATGCTTGGATGGTTACAAGAAAATTGAGTATTACTACCACTACCTTTGTAAGGTATATATTTTTACTCAACTGTTTCACAGCTCAGTTGATTTGGTAGTGAGTCGATGTCAAATATTTTCCAAATTTGCCGATCCCTAGTTTACTCAATGTAATACTTCAAACTATAATCTTGTCTCCTATCATTCAAAATAAAACCTCCATGCTACAACCATTCCCTGAAAACCTCTCCCATCTTTCATACAACAAGTAAATACAAAATATTACAAACACTATCATTTTTAGCAACTTTTCATTTGATTTTCCCACACTGTGGTTCAAAGTCAAAGAATATTGTACCCCTCACTCTTTCCCACTATCTGAATACAGAGATAGTAAAAGGCAAAATCTGCAAAACAATTTCACTATATTCAGCCATGTATATATCAGCACCCAGAGGTCTCACTGTACAAAGCTACACATGTATAAAAACAAACTGATCTCTGTCCTATTCAAAGATACTGAGTTACACACACTTACACACACACACACACATATACGTACATGAGTTGTATCCAGCCAATACAAAAAAAAAGAAAAAAAGATCTTTTTACTTTGGTTTGAAAAATAAAGTTTGTATAAAAAACAGTCAAGCTAAAGGTGATCACTTTGTGAGGTATGTAAATGTCTAAACGCTAGGCCGTACACCTGAGACTAATTTAATATTGTAAGTCAACTGTAATTGAAAAAAAAATTATAAAACAGTCAAACTAATTCCTTGTGAATAACTGACTTACTGATTAAATTCCTCATTTTAAACTGGCTGCTTTACATGCCATTTACTATCTTAACGCTACTGATGGGGTTGCGGTGGGGAAGAGAAGCAACAACTAGTGAGCATACTGGAAAAAAAAAAGTAACAAAAAAAAAAACCCTGCAGCATTTTGCAGTGGAGCTGAGGAGGTGCAGGGATCCTAAGATTCAAAAGAGCATGAATCCATAGCAGGCTTATCAGTAGTAAGGAAGACGGTAAGGATAACATTTATTTAGACATAGACAAGGCTAAATTTACAGAGTTTATTGAATCACATAAAATCTTAATTAACACGTCTTCATCAGACATTTCAGGCAAGCATGATTCCTCTCTACAAACCGCTTAAATAGGAGCAACAGAAGTGCCAGACTTTCACAGAACAGAAAAAGAGGGTTGTCTGAATAATGTGTGGCAAATTCTGGCTGAGAATTTTACTTTATTTACATAATTTCTATATATCCATGAAGTGATCATAGCAGTCTCAGCTACTCCTGCCAACTAGGGAAACAGATGAAGGGCATAGGGACAATGGAAAGCATGGATGAGGGCTGTGGAATTTAAGGCTTCCAAAATTTAAATACTATCCTCAGGATTTATGTTTCAGTGCAAACGCAACAGAATTTCATTTTTCTTAATAGCTTCTGGACTTAAACTACACATCTCATATATTGTTAAAAGTAATAAAGGAAAAAAATTGAACAAAACTTCAAGGAACCTATCGATGAAACTTGTGTGAACTTGAACACTCTGGTCACATACTCCAGAGGACAATTTTCCCCTCAAATTATTTTTTTCTTGGCTCCCATTTAACTGCTTCCAGAATCTTCACATTTTCTGGTCTATAGATTACTTGAAATGAAGGTGTCATACTTTTCTCATTCTTAGAAAAAAAGTGTTCCTTATAGCTATTCGGTCCTCTGGCTTTTTAGCCTCGCTGCTAAATGAAGACGCATTCATAGTAGAAGGCTACAGTTTAGTGTTCACCAACAGAAAATTCATTTTCATGCTCATGAGATTGGTAGAAGAATAAATGGGAAAATTCTTGCTTTTGAAGTCCTGTTATATTTGATTTACTATCCCTTGAAACACTCCGGAGATTCTTATTTATGATTTGAAGAATGACTAGACTAGTGTACGGGGATGTCAGCAAGGGAGACGTAGTATTTGATAAACATCCCACGAAGGAGGCTAGTCTTAGGGGAGACTCGTGTGGTTTTTTATTTAGTTGACAAATAAATGTTCAAATTCTTGATCAAACTCCTCTAGGGCCAGTCTATATACTTAACTGGAAAGAACTTCATTGCCTTTCCCAAATGTAAAGTTGGTGAAAATAGTTGATTTTTCAATTCTTAATCAAACTGCAGGTTCCTCTTGCTGAAAAGAACTGAATACGTAGCACGCAAACCTACATCTCATCTCTAACATGTCTTATTAGCTTATTCTTCAAAAATGTGTCCTCTATAAATGATAAGTGATTTCTCCAAGGTAACACAGTAATATGAATGAGAGGCTATTCTCTTGGCTCTATATTCAGTAGATAATGCCGGAAAATGTTGGCCACTTTCCCAAAGACGATACAAAACTAAGCAATGTGTAACCCATCACATCCTCGCTGCAAAGATCTAATTGAAGTCAGATTACCAAATTGCTAAAAGGAAAGAAAAAAATCATTATGATTGTTATTTTAGCATCCTTTTCAAATTACAGTAGATTCTTTTACCCGGCTCACTGGAGGAAGTAAAGGATATTTCCCATTAACTGAAATTTATTTTTATAAAAACCTGACTTGTTGGAAATCTTTCAAAACTCTATACAACATCTCTGTCCTTAACCAAAATATTCTAAACTCTATGTGATATAATAGTCAGCTACATCAGTGGCTCCCAAGGAATCACACCTGCCATTATTTATGCAAGGTGTAGTCTCTTCCCCTCGAGTCTGGATTAGCCTTGTGACTGGTTTTAACCAATAAAATGTGGCGAACATCACCCTATGCCAGTCAAAGCCAAAGACTTAAGACAGCCTGGTAGCTTCGGCGTTTGTGCTCTAGAGGAAGCCAGATACCCAATAAGAAGTCCAATTACCCTGTGCTTCATGAAGAACCCACAATGACGAGGTCTGAAGTCCCTGGCTGATAGCCACAGCTGACCTTCCAGCCAACAGATAAAACCAAGTTGGCAGACAGATGAGTGAACCACCTACTGAGGGAATCTTCCAGCCCCATTTGAGTCAAGCCCGCTGACATCCCATAGAACAGAGATGAGCTACTCCCTACTGGCATGCCCAAATTACAGGCATATCAGCAAATAAACGGTTGCTATTCTAAGTCACTATGTTTTAAGAAAATAGTCCATTGAAACACTGTACTTAATCTTTTCTTAATGGATAATGATCATGATTATTTTTTTGAAGAGCACAACAGCAGACATAAGAATATCTGGATTCGTGTTCCAGGTCCACCATGTAGTACCATGGTTCCTTGGTTATTCATATTCTCAATTTCTGCGTGTATAAATCTTGACTATCCCACAGGATTGTTGTACAGTTTGAGAGCCATAAAACACAGTAGTTTCAAAACTGTTCTATAAATCTGAACCTACTCAACTGTTAGCAGATTATCTTTAATTCCCAAGTCCAATTTCTTTTCTAGTACTATCTATATAAAAGTAACTGGAGCCAAAGAGGTAACTTAAATTTTTTGCATCATTATACTTGATTTTGTACTTGATTTCAAGTTGGTGAGACACAGTTGCCAGCGGTTTGAACACTTCATAAACAAGATGTTGCTATACTTGTGCACATCTGTCATTTCCGAGAAGCAATTAGCAAGTATTTCAGAATTACTAATCTTTCAAAAACTTTTCGCAAACTTTACATGTGTCTTCGATAATATATTTCCCAATTTGTTCTCTGCAAGCAATTGTGCTCTTTCTTCTGATGCTTTCCAAATTGCTAGACAAAAGGAACACAGGAATCTTACATATGTGTAGCCTTTGGCCAGTCACTCAATCATTCTGAGATTCAGTTTCCTTCTACAGAAATTAGGGATAACTATTCCTGCCTTGCTGTTTTGTGTACTTATTGTTAGAGGCATCACAAAAGCATTCAATAAATGGTCGTCGATAGTTTTGTTACTATTACCACCCTGATTTTTTTTGTATGCCATATTAGTAGGCATGTCTTCGTTGTTATGGTTTAGAGATTTTTAGGGCAAAGTGGTTTTATAGTTCCATGCAGAAGAAATAAAATGAAAGAAAACAAGAGATTCAAAGACAGCAAAAAACAAGGCAAACTTTTTTTCTCCCTGAGAATGTGGCAAAGGGCACTTTGTGCGAATGAGTGTGTGTGTGTGTGTGTGTGTGTGTGTGTATGTGTGCACGCTTATGTCATATTATGAATAGGCTCCCTAAGGAAATAGATATGACCATCTTATGTCTTATGTTCAGCATCTTGCAAACTAGGGGTGATTAAGATAAACATCATTATGACAGCAGCAGCAGCAAAAACAACAAGAACAGATATGCAAGAGCCAGTATCTCTGATTCTTTCGTAATGAAATAAGCTCTTCAAATTTTATTGAGAATAAATGACACACAGTCTAAAATGGTATACTAGTTTTTGAAGCCAGGTTTCCAGGCAGCTTTACCAAATGCTCCAATGTGAAAGGGCAGGAAGAATATATAATAACTCTTTCTGATCTCTTCGTACTCCGTGACTCTTCTTAGACTTCAGTTCCAGAACTATGAAGGGAGGTGGGCAAAGATCCTAATGCAAGTCTCTATTTCTAACTCCTGAACTGTAATTCAATCTCTGAAGCCCCAGAAATCAACTGTATCAAGAAATTCCAAAACTTGTTTCAGAGTCTGTATTGAGCTATTATAAAAAAAATCATACATAGTGCAATGTCCATCAGAAAAAGGAATTCCTATAGCTCACATTTCGTTGTTGTTGCTGTTACATTTCAGATGTTTAAAGTCCAAGGAAAGATTTCCACCTACCAATGAGGCATTCTTAAGTAGTAAAGACATCTAGATCGTTCATCAAAATAATACCCAATGCTCCCAAAAATAACAGGGGTTTTTAAGAGGATACCATGCATATTTTGATTCCACCTAGTCTAGCAGTTTACATGGTGTGCACACTGGAAAGGACAAAGTAAATGAAATGAAGAGATGAGCTAGTATCAACACTTATACCACATACAAAATACAAGAGCTGTCCAAGTACACATATGGGTATGAAACAGTAAGAGGACACCTATTTATAAATGGATTCCAGTCTTTAGGTGTATGCAGAGTGCACCTACCTCAGCATCACTCCCAGTCACCTGGATAACAGTGTGCACAATGGCAGAAGCGCAAGAAGTGGAGTTGGATAGATTATGCCTTCGGTTTTCACAGCGGGCAAAATGATGGATTCATTCAATGTTTACTCTCACATTTAGTAAAACTGTTTGAAGAACTTATGATATGTATTAGATACTAGCATGCTGGGAGTCAGAGGTGGGAATTTTGCTATTAAAAACTAAGGAAAGTAAAAGTCAAATAAACAACAATTTGGCAATAATAAGTGTGTGGGCCATAGAGAATGGGAGGAAATGGTATTGAGAGTATGGTTGGGGAAAATCTACTTTAATTTGGTTCCACCAATGTGTATTAAGTTCCTCTTGTGAGCCAGGCACTGGACATACAAAAGCAAGTATGACCCACAAAGAAGGCATGCCACTCCTTGCAAAACAATAGAAACTGGAGGAGGAACATCCCACTTTGTATGGACTTCAAGGTTTACCAGGAGAAGTATGGGGACTGAGGAGAGAGAAGGGGGGGATTAGAAAAATTGAGAAATTGTATGACCAATGGCATCTATTTGTTTGTGAATATAGAGGCAAAGCCATCTTCTAACAATAGAGAACACTAAAATAGGGCTTGAAGAAAGAAGAAAAAAATGAGAAAAGTGTGAAAGTGTTATCAGTCACAATGAGTAAATCATTATCACCAAGTATTGAGGACTCAGTTGATAATAGACAGGATACATGTCAGAGGAACAAGGCAAGTCATTGTGGATGCCTCCTTTTCTGTGGGCAAGAGCTATGCCTTATTCACCTTGCTACAATGAGAATACACTTTGAACTTTGCATACAGGATGTATTTTTCTCAATTAACAATTTTATTTTTAAAAAAGTGAAAAGGAGAAGAAAGTAAAGAAAGAAAATAATGTGATATAGAAGGTGCTCAGAAGGACGAGATCAATAGACAGTGAAGTATGGCCCAGCAGAAAGAGAAGGACAGATCACAGCAGGGAGAGACAAAGCTCTATGCAGATAAGAAGAAATAAGGAAAGCGAGAAAAGAGAATAAGGTAAACATAGAAGAAGAGGGGGAAATATAGATGTATCTCATGGCACTAATTACGTTTTCTTTATATCCTTATGGATCACTATATCTTTGTCAGGCAATACCTAAAGACGTTTTAAAGTCAAAATTGAGACAGTTTATTTATTATAAATAAAGGAGGATTTATTTATAAATGTACATATTTATATGTAAAAGGAAGATTTACAACAAATCATATGGCTTGAACTGTGAAATATGTGTTTATTTTTTAAAAATCTCTGTTACAGTGACAGGTAATTTTCTTAGAATCTGAAACTCTGATTTGGGACAAAGAAGGTTTTAGAATGAAAAACAAAGGAGAGAGAAACACAAGGAAACAGGAATAAGTGTTGATTGGTGCTGGTTGTCAGCATGTTGACAAGAAGGAAACAGATGAATAGTCACCAAGAATGCTAAGCAGTAAGACGCTCTGACAAAGGATAAGCAGAGAGATTTTTTTTTCTTCTGATTTGTCCTTTTGGATTTTTGTTCAGGGATCACAATCTGCTGTATGTACAGAAGCTCAGCAACTGCTGGTATCCTGACTAGCACCTGACTTTAATCTCTGTTCATTTGTCTCGTGTGGTTTCCACACTACCCTGCATTGTCAGTTTTTGCTCGATCACTTGATTTTTTTTTTTTTCCCTTAATGAAGAATTTTCTCTGTATCATTTAGGAGAGATGATTCATAGAGAATTTTCTTGCTTTCTTGTGGTACGACTAGTCATACGCTCCCCATGATACACGATATTGCCATGTATGCAGATCAGTGTTTCTCATATTTAAAAATGCATCAGGAACATGAGGCCTCACCTGCAGTTTCTGATTCAGCAGGTCTGAAGTGAGGCCCAAGAATTTGCAGTTCTAAGAAGTTCCAAGGGGATGCAGATGCCGCTGTCAGGGAGCACACTTTGGGAATCACTGATGTAGATCAATCCCACTAAGTAGATTTTCTCAAAACACGTCGTCCTGTATCTAGAATAACAGCAAGTGTTTTCCAGTTGTGAAGATTGTTTTATTTGTTTAACCACTGAAATTAGGAGAACATAATGTTTTCTTGGTTTAACCCAGCAAATGTTGTAATAGAAAGAGATGAAAGACAGAGATATATAAACCAGTAAACGTATTAAGATGGATTTAGCTAAAATCTTTTGCAAGTGTGTACAAATGGTATACATTCCTGAATGGAAAAAAAGAAAAAGGTGCTGAGCATTCAAGCTGAGGTTAAATCTTTCCCATTGGCAGCCACAGGGAGGCACTGTTGGCACCCAACAGCGTTGCTGCCCTCTGTAGCCATTACTGTGATGTTTTCAAAATGTGGTCCATGGATCTTTTGTGTCAGACTTACCCAGGATGTGTGTAAACAATGTGTATTTATAAGGCATACAGTGTCAAGAATGAGTATTTTTAAACTGTACCTGAAAGTTTGCACCCCAAATTTTCAGAATCCCTTCAATTATGAGTAATGGCCGAGGAGATTTACTGTGGGTACCACAGAAGGAAGCAGTATGCAGCTATATTTTGTATTTGGGGAGGGTGTTACATATAAATTTAACAGATTGAGTTTTTGCATTCATATATTCTAAAATCTATTATGTAGACCCCGTATGCAACTAAAGAGATGACACTAATGGCAATAACAACCGAACTTTCTGAGCTACATTAATTTATAAGAATGATCTTTGCATGGATTGCAAAATATGAAGAATTGAAATTACGTGAATGTTGCTAAAAAATTCTTTGTTACCTTACATAGTTAATAACAATTGTAGTGTCTAGTTTACTAGAAATTAGCAATCTGTATAGGTAAAATTTATTAAAATCCTGTTACATAACAGAGTGTGGTGTCACATAATTAGTGTATGTGATTCAGGTATCACATCAAAATAAAGGGTTGTTAATGTATGATTTAACAAGTATAAGGTTTGACAATTTTAGATTGAGCCTCTTGTTAAATACTCAAGTTATTACTGAAAGGAAAAATAAGTTCAAGATGTTCTACAACATTGGATAGATTTTCTTAGCTTTATTCATAATTAGAAAACTGTAATTAAAAAATCCCTTTACATATACTGTCTCCAACAAAACCAAACAAAACCACCAAGCAGAATGTGCCTGAGGTTTTGTCATTATGCTAGCTTAATCTGCCCATGAACCTCTAAGGAATAGCTCATAAAGGTAAGTCCTAAACTTCAATGCTGTTCATTAAAATCACCCAGAATCTTTTATCCTTCACTCCTTTTTTAAATTGTACTTGCGCCTCACATGTGCTTCAGTTCTAGGACACTGGGTTTATGAATTTATCTTGGTTCCCCTGCCTTGATCTTGGCTTTCTAAGGTATTTGGCACAGGCTCAATTTCTGATCATTTTTGCTCTGGTTCCCAGCATTTATCCAAGTAATCAGCATTATCTACAGGTTTTGCCCTGTCCCTTGCAAAAAGAAGTCAATAGTAATTTTGATATGAAATAAGTGGGCTTTTAAAAAACAGGCATTTATATTTTAAATCCTGTGCCAAATACCCACATTTTGAAGATATAACCAAACCAAACAAAATTCACTTGATGACACATTGAAAATGCTCTTAGTTTTGATACTCCATGGTTTCTGCAAATGTTAAAAATGCATCTTGGATTCAAATTAGTTAATAGTTTTACCTGTCATTTAAATTGCAATTTTAAAAGATGAATGTTCAATGCTTTATTAAAAAGCTATGAACTGTATCCAAACAGATATAAAGAAATGTTAAAATAGGTTCCATGAGGGAAACGTATGGCTTTTATTTTCTGAATAGCAACTTCAATAAATTAAAGTACTCAATATTGTACCAGCTGGGTGTCAGAAATAAATAGTGAACCTGCCAGCAGAAATGTTTTCAATTTCTTAAGCACCATCCTGGTCTCTGACAGAATTGATTGGCTTTTTGACACAAAGTTGTAGTAGCAGAGATTTAAAAAAGAAGAAGAAAATTCCTCTTTAACAAAACTACAGGAGTGACAAACTGTATCCAAAAGTAATTCAATACACCAGATGTTCTATTTTAGAGTGAAGCTAAGATTAACACCAGCACTGTTATATTTTGGCATTTAAAATAATAGTAATAATAATCAATTATAATAGTAATAATAATAATAGGGATAGTAACATTGAAATGAATTTCCAAAAGAAAACAAATTTTAAGTTAATTAAATGTCTGGTTTTCTTTTTTAATCACAATTTTTCCCCCTGGATTTGCAATATTAATTAATTAAACATTCTGCACCTATTGTACTTAAAAAAAATCACAAAAGAAATGCAAGTTAATTAAGAAACTTTGAAAATACAAAGAAATGCCAAGATAAGCATTAAAATACATATTTTAAATGGTATTAAATATAAATATGTTTGTGTATTTATTATACACTTTTTATATAACTTGTAGGCAAATCAAAGTTCTAGAAGCACTAAAAAGGTAATTCTGCATATATGTATATTCACAGGTATATGTTTATGGTCATACATATGTATGTATGCACACAATTTAAACTAGAGAAATTATTTGCAATAGTCATGCTAAGCATAAGGTTAATTGTGTATCTATATTTTTTGCTTAGTATTTTTATGGTTTTCTTACTTAATTTTAAATATGAATCCATTTGAGGGTTATTTGTTGTGTGACTATCAGTGAATTGAAATGCTACCCTAATGATGCTTGACTCATGCTATTATTTGGAAACTAGCAATATGCTGCTCTCTGTCCGTCTATCTATCTATCTATCCATCCATCCATCCATCCATCCATCCATCCATCCATCCATCCTTAATGAATATATGACTATGTACATTTTATTAAAACCAATATTTAGCAATTACCTTATTCAAATCTATTAGAAAATTCTAGAACACATATAAAATGAAGACCACTATGTTCTAATTCTAGAGTATATTAAATAAAATTATATTTTTCAGATTAACAAAAATTTCACTTTACAAAAGGATGCAAAACTAGTTTTCTTCAAATATGACTCCCAATAATATGTAATGTTTGTTTATATATCCTACATATTTTCAGTGTTGCAAACAAAGAAATTTAAAATTAGAATAAAATAAGAAATGTAATTTAGCACAATTATATTAACACATTTATATATGAAAAATCGTATACCTTATTCTACAGTTTTAAGACAATGATACTTTAAAAAGTCAAATACATCACTCTAGTCTACATCCTCGTCCATCCTTCATTCCCCCACGTTTTGGCCAAGGGCATATATGTGTATTGAGGGTCTACTTCATTTTCATTAGTTGGTGTAGTCAGTATAAAAGCAAGGTAACTATAGATACGTGTACAATATGACCACTTCAGACACCACCGTTCATAATGTATTATAAATGAACTATCGACCTTACCACCAAATCCAGAGCAATTTCTTCAGTGAGCAAGGGAGAGCAATTAGGGTAGTAACTACCCTGCTGGAGGAGATTTAACCAATCTTGGTTTTCACACTCCACCAGTTGTGCTTAGTTTCTCATTTTCCCTTGAAAACTTGATACACTCAGTTGCTATGAACATTGTGTGGCGCACTTCAAAACACTATACTGTATGAATCTCCCTTAGTGCTAGGGTTTGATCTCTTTCTTCCACATCGGAAATAAAAATGCTCTCCCACTCTTACCACCCCACTGCATGTCTCAGTACATTCCCATGAATCATGCTTTTTAGAAAAGGAGAGCTGTGAATGCTAATATTTCTACATTTTATTACACTGAAAATGGGCATCATTGAATTCTGGAATTCAGTACAAATGTTAAAACTAATTGAACACTTTTTAAACTTAGTTGCTGAGAAAAATCATTTGGACTAAAAATCATAAGACAAAAAAATAATTATAAAGAAAAGGCATTCTGAATTTCAGAAATATATATATATGTATATATATATATATAGTATAACATATATAATATAACAAAAACAATAATATAATAAAAACAAGGACAAGGACTAGTTTTAATAAATAGTTTAATAACTAATAACTGTTTCAATAAATATATTTCATGTAAGATAAATGGTACAAGGGTACAAGGCTAATACTGAACAATAAATCTAGGAATACATATAGTATAATACATATACTATATTACATGTATTACATGTTTACAAATATGTGTACAAATACTATATTTACATGTATTCCTAGATTTACTGTTCAGTATTAGCCTTGTACTCTTGTACCATTTATCATATATAAAATGTTTAAATATCATACTTAGCTCAGATTGCTTGAAAGCAAAAGGCTGCTATTTCCAGGCAATATATTGTATTTATTGTCCCTGTAAAATTGTTAAACATAATATATAGGTATATTTGATAGTTACTCACCAAATTCAACTTTATAAGTTAGCATACCTCATGAGAGCACTGAGTCCACTCAGCCCTCACTTCCTCACCCATGTAATGTAATTTTAATCAATCCAGTTTCCACTTTTAGACTAACTGTGATTTGCAAATTACTCATAGAGCTCTGAGAGCCTTAAAAAGTCCTTGAGATAGTCACCTACAAGGTTGAACTGGAAATGCATTATCATCCTGAGACATATGTTGAAAAGAGTGGAAGTAAAGAAATTCATATTTAATGACCACTTTCTACATAACAAATTAAGCTAGTCTCCTACAGTATACAATTTAAAGCCTATTGTGATTGCAGCTATTTTGGGGCCAGCATTGATGGATTTAGAAGACTTTGTGGAAGAGATAAGACTTGAAGTTAGCCACGAAGGAGGGGAAATAATTAAGATATTTTAAGAAGAGGAAAAAGGGAAGTAGTGAATGAGCAAAAACATGGTGACAGTCTAGCTTCTGCATGGATGTTCTAGTGAATCAATTTGCTGGGAATCAATGACTGGTATAATGACATTATGAGAAGTAAAGATGAAAAAATAAGTTAAAATTAGACCACACAGGCAGACAGTTAATGTGGCCCAGGCAATGGGAGACAACTGAAGGATTGCGAAGCAGGGAATAACTTGCATGAACTACTGTGATACGTTGAAGCATACAGTCCTATTAATGGGCTCCTGAAAACTGAGTACTAAGTTATAAGGTCATTAGCCAGAACAAGGGCAAAGAAAGTAGTAAGAAAAGGACAGACACAAAAAATTTAACAAAGAAAGTAATGACTACACTATGAGAAAGAGGAAATAAGGAAAGTTGGAAATAACCTGAAGAGGTTTTAGCTATTTTAAAGACGGGCTGTTACTGTGGCTTGATAAGTCAGAAAAAGATGTATATAAAACTAAGAGCTATTATACAACTTGGGCAGGGCATTGTTATGGAATGTGCCTATCAGACAAAGAAGATGACACACAGGTGGTGGAAGCTTCCTTATGACTTACTGCATCCTGAAACCATGTGCCAAAATGGTAGTAGTATCTTTCAGAACAAGAAAAATACTAGAAAACTATATCGGTATCAACATTTCAGGCTTTTATGAATTGAACTAGCTTTGTAAGATTTCACTATTATCATTGATGAAATATATTTATGACTATATCATCCTTTGTTATTACAAGAAACAAAAGTAGGCTTGGCATTCTATCATTCAAAACTTCAACACTCAATTATTTCCCCTAACCTCTAGGGAGTATCAAATAAACAACAAACACAGCACTTATTAGCAGGTATTAGGTATTCCAAGCAACTCAGCCAGGTACAATACAGTGAAACACAAAACCCATGCAAATCTCCAAAATTCATACATTTCAAAATAATTTCAGAATTTAATATATATTTTATACTATTAATTATTTATCTGATGTATTCGATTTTACAATGATACACGCTACAGTAATAAAAAATATTACCCTTTATGATACTTGAATTTGCCCTCTTAGTCGAGATATATATGTACAATGAATGGATAAGATACCCCAAGACCTTAGAAAATACCCTACCTAGCAACATTTGAGCAATGCTTATATAAAAATAGATGAACAACACAAAACAGCCATTTGTCTACCTGAAATAAAGTAACCACTGTAGGAATTACCATTGAATTTCAATTTCAAGCAATATTTGAGAAAACTGTGAAACAGTAAGTCACAGGTCACCTAAGTTTCAGAATGGCTTGAGTTTTAATGGACACTACTGAACAAATTGTTGACTCTACACGTGGAACCCTGGCCAATAATCTTGCACCTAAAATATACCATGTCAAGACCTCAAATCACCCACCCCAAATAAAATTCTATAAAAATCACTGTTTCCCACTCATCTCATATACCATTGTTTTTTTTTGTTTTTTGTTTTTCCCCAACTGAGGGAGGAAATAAAGGAAGCAGAACTACTTTACCTTAATACCATTTGAGTGAAACCTTAGCCTCTGAAGGTAACTCATTTATTCTCGCAGTTTGATCAAGAATGATAAACCAGTAAAAACCTTACATACTTAAAATACAGAGATATAATCTTTGTTATTCCTGCGTCCTCACCCTTAACTTTTCCCCAGAGGGCTTCTTTTTAAATCTCCATTATCAATAATCCCTTGGCACCCAAAAATCACACTGTGTTTACTATTTACAGTATTATGTGTCATTATCAGAATATTATAATTACTGTCATAAGATTCACCCTCCCAGAGGATGGGAGATGTCTCCTCAATAGTTCTCCTTTTGAGACTGTTGGGTAATCCATCACTTTCAAACTTTCTTTGGGACTTTCTATAACAGGTTACGAGTATGGCCACTAATGTTTATTATTCCATTAGTCCTTCCTCCTTTCAGTACAGTTTCTACATTTCCTGAACTATCTCACATACTCCTTATCTACTTACATAAACAAACTCTATAGACATGTTTATACCGGAGAAGCAAACTACTCACATATTGCTTAATAAATTGATAATATAGAGAAGCAAATAGCAATGTTCTTAAAATAATACAAAAAGAACTTCCTCATTTCACAGAATTGGGAGATTCTGCCAGTCACTTCTAGTCAATGCTATTAATCCATAATCACATCAGTTTATTCGCTGCATCAAAAGTGAAAATCAGGTAGAGTGGTGGTTGTATACGTCTTTGTACCCATGTTAGGGAACACAGATAACACTTGAAAACAATGGAGGGAGGCATGGAAAGTAAGGGAGAAAGAAAAGTGGATCATTTCATATTCCTCAAACTTTTCAGTCCCCTTGACCTCCATCTTATTTTCTGTTACCAGTATGTTGCTCATTACACATACAAACTTCAGAAATATAAAAATATTCCTGAACCCGAAACAAACCCATCTTGACCATTCCTCCGCACATATTTGTATACTTTATTTGATTTGCCAGACCAAATCTCTTTTTACAAAGTAAGTGTGCTTTCCAAAGCAGAATTACTTTTTACTTTTCATTCCATAAATAGGAATTAATGCAAAATTACAAAGGATGATTGTTATGGTCATGAGACACATCTTGTTTTGCTGTAAAATAAACTACATGAATAGCACCTTTATTTGCAAAAACATGCAATAAAGAAATTATAACACACCTCCAGTATAACAATAAAACTTAAAATGATATTGGTTCACTAAGTGGCCGGACTGTACCCCTGTATAGAATATAACATGAGTATGGCCAAGGTTGAAAGGCAGGTAAATACCACCCGGGGAAGAGATCAGTGCATGCATCAACGTCACTGAGAACACACAACATACATACCACCTGGCTCCAGTGGTACAGTGTTTATTTATAGCAAGAAGACAGAGAGAATACAACATCCAGTCCCGTGCAATGCATGGGTCTGCCATGAAGGGTGGATCCACTCTGCAGCGGAGGTGGGCAGTGCCGCTGCACACATCCTGCTTCATACTGCAGTAGAAGCACCTCGACACTTGCCCTGAGGGGTCTGAAATACGGAAAACTGGGGGCATGCCCAAGGGCCAGAGGAGCACATAGCTAGCCAATTCCAAGAAAAGTTCACATGTGCTGAATACCGAGGGAACAAGGGTATACACACAGTGCCAAAAAAATGTATACACATTTTAAGAAAGGTAATACTCAATATATACGTATTACAAAAGATGAATACAAGTCATGTGTGTATGTTTTTTGGCACCCCCGGATGTACTATCTGTGCTCAGAGCTTTAGGCATGCATTGCAATTTATGAGCCTGCCAGTATTTTCTTTAACCAGCACAAGGTTCTTCTTGGTAACAAAGGGAAGTTGAACTCTTCCCACACTGATACAACTTTTTAAAAATCTGTAAACAAGTATTATAATCAATTATAATATTTATATTTTATAAGCAATTCAAAGATTAAAGTTCCTTTGCTTATATAATCACAGTTGATCTTGTCAACGACCCACAGGGTCGGCAGGGCATGTGCTATTATCCTCATTTTAAAATGAAAAACTGTAATTCAAAGAGATTTAGGAAATCTACCAAAAACTCCACTGGAAATTAGTGGTGGAATTAGTGTTATGATTCTGGTCACTTTGACAAGCATTTAAAACCTTTTTCAACTACCATGCTCTACTTAAGGTTTAAAACACTGGAAATAATAATGTTTTGCTATCCATTTGAAAATGCTGATTAGTCCTTACTGGCAATTACTAGTATGAAGATACATTTACAGTTCTTTGCATTGCTATTAGACATTTTATAAAAAGCATTTTATAAATGGAGTTCTTTTTTGTATTCCGTTTAGGGAATACATTGATTGGAATTAAGGTTTAATTGTGTACTTCAGTTCTTCAATATTATTTATAGAGGAAAATGAAAAGAGTTAGTTTTAAAGATAAACTGTTACAGATATGGGTATAGTATGCTCCATTAAACATTCATATAAGAAGAAGTTACAGGCTGTGTCTTTGTAGAATACTGACTTATCCATCTCATCACTTGTCATTTAGTGTATTTCAATAGCTATTTCAGTTCAATTCTGAACCGAAATTTTTAAATTATGACCAGTTCAACAAATAAATATGGTGTGCGTACTAGGTATAAGGCCCTTTGCTCACTACTGCAGGGACACAAAGATTAATCAAGCATAGATCCCACTTTCAAGGAGCTGTTAATATAATAGGGAAGATGAGACATGGGGAATATTATTATATTGCAAAGCAGAAACATAGATACTATAAAACCTCTGTTGAAAAATAACAATGGGAGTTAGAGGTAGAGTAACTGCTTTTACTAAGGGAATCTGGAAAGGTTTCCTGGAATAGGTGACCTTGAAAATGAAGGAAATGTAAACATATTGAGTTGGATGGAAGGAAATACTTTATATGCTGAATGAATAAAAAATAATTTATGATGCCAGAAACTGAAGTTCAGCCCACATAAGAAGAAGTAAATTAGAAGATAAGTTTGGGGCAGAAGGAAACAGTTCATAGAAGGCTTTGAACAACAGACTAAGAAGTTTGGGTTTGGGTCAATTAACATGGTTAAGCATGCCAAGTTCTATCAATTGCTTCAATTTTTTTTGGCAAATCTTAATCCCTAAGATCTTCATCAATAAAATTCATCTTGTTGAGTTCTATCTACGCATGAAGATATTCTATACAATTAAAGGTGGTAGTGCCCATTAAGAATATAAAGAAATGAATTTGTTGCCAAAACATTGCCTTAATGCAATCTCACGTGTCATATAATATAGAAGAAACAAAGTAAAATTATTGAAAAGGCATCTGGGGGGAAAAACTGGCTAAATATATGTATGTATGCCAACATGACTTAAAACTTGTATTAAATGTACTGAGTTTTTGGTCTTAAAAATTATTACTGTTTCTAATAACAATTTCACAAGAGTTAACATTTTCTGAATATATATTACATGCCAGGTGCTATTTAAAATTTTCTTTTGCCCACACTATTTTCGATCATCACAGCAGCTCTGTAATTCGGGAATGACTAATACTATTTTACAGAGGAAGAAATTGAGAATCGGAAATACCCAATACTACACAGTAAAATAAGTACTGGGCATGAGATGATTACCCAGGTCAGCCAATCTACAAAACTATCGTCACTTCTTTTCACAAGCCTAAACACCACACTAGTGTCTCTAAAGGTAAAGCTGATTTCTGGAGATATGGATACATTTGGATTTTCCAGATACTAATGCAGCTCTTCGAGGGAAAGAATAAAAGTGGATTACTTTCTATTTTCTTCTTTTACCTGATCACAGACATAAGTGACAACTTTAAGAAAGAGCAGAAAGCCCATGGATACCAAAGCAAAGACAAGATGGAATTACAGATTCTGCAGGAATCCATTCTATCCATACTTTTACAAGAACTCTACTGGCACTGATACTGATGTTGGAAAACGGCAAGCCAACTTCAAGTATAATTAGTTTTTGTGAATCCCCAGTCACAGAGTTTGAAGAGTGATACAGTACAAGTGAAGTTTCATTTTCCTGTGTTAAGCAACAAAACAAAACACAACAAAACCTGCCAGTCCAGAACCTCTAATAGTTGTTGGGAAGATGATCTGATAATTGGAGAAATGACACTGGTCAGAAGCCCCCTCAGCAAAGGGCACTTCTTGCAGAACTGAATTTGCTTTAGGGATTCCTAATGGTCATTAAGGTAAAAGAGCTTCATGTACTTTCACTCAGTCAGGCTCATTCTTTTCATCTCTAGGCTTCTACAGCTATTAGTGATGGCCTTTGGAGGTGAGGCCTTTGGGAGTCGATTATGAGGGTGGGTCCTTCATGAATGGGAAAGAATCCCTCATGAGACCCCAGAGAGTTCCCTAGCACCTTGTGAGAACATAGTTAGAGGACAGCTCTCTGTAAATGAGGAAGATGACCCTCACTAGACACTGAATCTGTCAACACTTTGATCTTGGACTTCCCAGCCTCCAGAAATGTGAGAAATAAATTTCTGTTGTTTAACCAAGTCGAAAAGATATATGCATCCCTATGTTCACTGCAGTGCTATTACAGTAGCCAAGCTATGGAACCAGCCGAAATGCCCATCAATAGACTATTGGATAAAGATGTAGTACATAAACACAATGGAATATTACTCAGCCATAAAAAATGAAATCTTACTATTTATTGGTGACACCATGGATGAACCTAGGGGGTATTATGTTAAGTGAAATATGTCAGAGAGACAAATACTATATGATCTCACTTATATGTGGAATCTGAAGATCAAAATAAAGAAGAAAAACAGAAACGGACTCATAGAGAACAAACTGATGGTTACTAGATGGCGGGGGGAGGTTAAGGGTCTGGGTGAAAAACGTGAAGGTAAGTAAAAAGTACAAATTGGTGCTACAAAATAGTCATGGGGTTGTAAAGTACAAAATAGGGAATATAGTCAATAATATTGTAATAACTATGTATAGTGCCAGGTGGGTACTAGACTAATCAGGGGATCACCTCATAAATTATATAAATGTCTAACCATTACACTGTACCACTGAAACTAATATAAAATAATATTGAATGTCAACTATACTTGAAAACTTAAAAATAATAAAAACAGATTCTCATAAAACTCAAAAGATAAAAATAAATTTCTTTTGTTTATAAGCCATTCTGTCTATGGTATTTTTGTTTATAGAAGCCTGAACAGAATAGTGCATAAGACAAATCACAATCAGGATGGCTACATTATTTAAATTACAACTGGAGAATCCCAAAGGACTTTGACGTAATGACTTACTCCTTCCTGGTTGTGGTTGAAATATTAAAGATAACCCCCAGCCAATATTTTGCTGCAAAAAAATTCATATTTAACAATACTTTTGTCTATAACATATTTTCTCCCAATAGAGGTTAGTGATTTAGAACTTTATTTTCGGCAACTTTGAAGGTTGATTTGAAACTATCTCAGTGTTTCAGGAAAGGTCTTTTGGGTAAGTCCTAAGGCATAATGGGAATTTTGTTATTTTTTTAATTATGTCAAATTACTACTTTCCTATTAAAATTGACAGCCTTATTTTTGAAGTAGATGTAAATATTTCACTGAAGTGAAACTTCAGTTTATAGCATATTCTTTTCAGGTCCCTCTTAAGTAAAAATTGAGGTTTTTATTCCTTTTCTACCCATACTTATCATTCAAATACAAGTTTTGAGGTAATTCTCTAAATTAATTAATGAATCTTAAACTTCTCCTGCATTATTTTAAAATAGTTTTTTTTAATTTTTCAATTACAGTTGACATGCAATATTATATTAGTTTCAGGTGTAATCAATTATGCATTCTTTTTAATCAACTTTGATATTATTTCTATATCTCCTATTGAGGTTCCACTATAAAAATCATGGTTAATCTAGTAAGATTTGATTCTACTTAAAAGGAAATAAATCCATCCAACATAGATAACATGTTAAGCACTTGCCTTGACCCAGAAGTCTTCTTTCATTTCATACCAGGGCCCACTTCTTAGATTTGTCGTAATATCCATGAGGATCAAATATATTTCTCTTTTCTTTTTCTACTTAGCATGTTGCTCTAAACCTTGATAGATTTATATCCCCAAGGAGAGTTTGTAATTTGTCACTGCGTTCATCTAACCAAAGCCTCAAGTTTAATTTAATTTCAAAGTATTTGATTAGTATGAGGAGAAAAAGTGCTGATTATAAGGCACATGATCAAAATATCAGCACAAGAGAATGTCAAATGAATTTAAATACTATTAAACAGTTTATCAAATATGCTGCTTTTCCTGTCCTTTATTCTTCACTTTTGGAAGTGAAGGTGAGTTTGTTGGGGGAGTAAGTGGACAAGGCTCTTTTCACTTTCCCCCAGCTTGCCAAATTTAGAAAAAAGATATTCAAACTGATGAATTATTTTATTTAAAATTAATTTTCATCTCGTTACAGCTTTGGAATAAAAATCCTCCCAAAATTTGAGTTTCAACAGAGGAAATCATTCATATCATGTTTGCAAAAACATGGGTATATTATACTAAAACTAGTTTAATGTCATAAAGCAAGTTTGCTTTTTTGCTTCTTACTTTGATGCTGATTTCATTTTGCACTCAACTTTCTTCACACTTAGCATGAAAATAAAGCTACTTCTTACCATTACAGGATTTCCCAATTTATAATACTCACAGACACTCATTACAGTGGGAAAGGCAGGAAATTCTCTGAAGAAAGAAAAATGAATAAATCCTGAATGCCCCCATGGGGTGACAAGTTTGGACAACCTTAAGAGCTCTTTTTTTTCTTGTTGTTATTTTTTTCCTCCTTTGAGCACATTCTTAGGAGCCCAGCAGCATAATTGTTGAGATAATGAAAAAGAAAGCAATAAAAGCAGGTGTTAAACACCGTGACAACCGCCACAGAAAGAGGTGTTCTATGACCAGTCAAACTCTGTACGTTCAGTATGCATACCAGACAGTATACATACCAGAATTTGAATTGTATTTCAAGGATAGGAAACTCAAAAAAGGCATATGGGGAGAAAAACAAAATGAGAACTAAATAACCAGAAAATATGACAGACTAATTTCCAGCAGTATTTTACAAGTTGTTTCTTATTCCCTGTTGATAAACTCCACCTCATATTAAGAAATATTGATCCCAAGACCTTTTGTCTCTTCTCAGACATTTTCAAGATGTCTTTTTTTGTTGTTGTTAATATTTATTTCATGTTACTCACTTTAATTCTCCTTGGAACTCTAGATTTTAAAAGGCTTACAATTCTATTGCTTAAAGCAATATCTTTCAGATGCTTTCAAAGACTTGCTGACTTTGATTATTTTAGTTCTTTCTGATAAGGCTCAATATAATTTTTATGTGGCTTGATAACTGAGTTCAAGAAAAACTGCACTAAGAGGTGATGATCCCGCCAGGCAAACAACATCCATCAATTTGTTTAAACAACATCCAAATTTACTAGAATCTTAATAAGGTGAAGAAAATTCTAATTTTCTAGAACTACTCTCTGAAAGAATACTCCATGTGATTGGAATGAATGTTTTCATAAACTCCTTGGATAAACTGTGAGGTTATAAAAGTCATGCTCAAGTAACAGCAGGGTCTTCTGATTATCCTTCTAAGGAAAGTTAGTCTGATGAGAAACATTTATAGAGTTGAGACAAGAATGTGTGTTTGGAACCAGAGCTGAATGTGAATTGTTCACAAGAGAAAAAAGGCTGAGCATTAATCCTTATTTTTGCCTTTTTCTGATATCAGCCTCTCTTCTAAGTAAATGGTAAACAAATATTTGAAGTGTATCAGACTTCAAATCATTAGTCTGATCAGAACACCCTCACATCTCAGTGAAGTCCTGGAATAAGCCACTCAACAACAACAACAATAAAACAAACAAAAAACAAAAACACTGTGATTCATTTCAATCATTTTGGGGGTCTTTTGTCTTCATCTTCCAGAATTGTCTCTCCTGTTTATCTATGTTATTTACCTGTTATTCATTTTGGATATTTTCTAATATCCTGTCTGAAGTTCTATGTTCCTATCTTCTGTTGCTTGTTGTTAAATTCATCCTTTGAATCTTAACGTCAATTTTCAGTTGTAGAGTTTCTGTTTGATTTTATTTATAAACTTCAGTTTTGAGTTACAGTTTTCCATTTTTTTCATCTTGCCCCTATTTTTCTCTATTATCTTAAACATATTAAACACAGTTATTTTCAAGTGAATACCTGCAACACAAATAAATAAATCATCTCTTGTCCTTTGCTTTTCATAATCAATTTCATGGTTCTAACTTTTCTTTCCATGCCCAGTATTTGTTTGCATGCTAGACATTGCTTGTTTAAAACAAACAAACAAACAAACAAAACAATGCTACAGTCTTCTGATGATGATATTTTCAACTAGAGAAGTTAGAGTGTGTAGGTGTGAGGCAGTGCTGAGAACCTTAATGTAGTCAAGGAGAGTTATGTCAAGGTGAAATTTTAGTTTGGTAAAATTCAGGATACATCTGGTTCCCTTTCTTCTGACAGGATAGTCCATAATGACTCTCCTTGGAAATCCTTGTGAATCTGTCTCCTCAGCACTGGAAGACTGCAAAATTTCACCTTTTAAGAAGACTTTTATAACCTACTTTTTAGCTCTTTCTTTGCACAGCTTCAGATTTTGACAAATGTCTTAGGGGTAGACTACATATTCTTCTGAGGTCCCTTAAGTCCCTGATTTTGTAACGTTCATTGCCAAAGCTCTGTGTTTTTTGTTTTTGTGTTTTTCTTTATGTTTTTTTCTGTTCCTCTAAGGTCACACCTGGATTATCAGATTTTCATTATGTCAGGATATTTAAGTGACCATAGGGATAAAAGGGTTTGAGAAGAACATCAAAGTCAATGTGTCACTCCCTCAAGTACTTTCACTTCCCACCTCTTGTTCTCATGCACCTCTCCTTGCTTCCACTCTTGGCAGATCTTCATTCCCTAAACACACATGAATGGAAGGAGCTCACTCTGGTTTCACAAAGTTTTTGCTCAAAGCTTATGTACCTTCAGAATTCAGAGTTGGAAACTAAATATGGATTTGAGACTCCTTGAGTTCCATTTTTGTTACTCCAAACCTATGAGGTTGTAAAAAGTTCTGCTAGATTCTTTGTTTCTAGAAATGACCTTCTGTCTGAGCATAGCCCATAATTAATTGTAATTTGTAGCTTGTGGGCAGATTCAGGAATTGCCCCCAGGTAACACTGCACATCCTGAGCTCACATCTGAAAGGTCCTCCTGGCCTGGAATTTTACTAATTTTAGTTCTCATTGCTTCCATTGCTCTTTAATGCCTACAAATATATAATTTTTGTAATGAATTTGGCTTCTCTATTTGTTTTTAGTGAGATGCTTAGCCTACTATGAAATATTTCATCCTTCTTGGAAATGGAAGGCTCCCTTTGTTTTGAATTTCCATCACTCGACTGAAACCCTCATTTGTTTATAAAGTATTTTAAGACTAGCAAGACATATAGAGAATGATGCATCAAACACCAGTGTATCTCCCACACAGCTTAAGAAATAAATATTTGAAAATCAACTCACTTCCGAAATTAATCAATAAACCATTTGAAGTGCAATAGAAGTTTCCTGCATATAGTTCCCTCCCCCCAATTATTCCCTTGAATTGAATATTTATTATTCTTATAACATCGCCATGCCCTTTATTTTACACCCACCCAATCTACATTCACACTTCCCCAATCCTCTACAAACAGGCATTCAAATTCTTAATTTATTACTTAGTATTTTTTGTACGTCTCTATAGTTTATGTAAATGGTATCATATATTGTGTTACATTGTGTAACTTTTTAAAATTTCAACATTCTTATTTTGAAATTTAATGTGTTGATCCATGCGATTTTTGTTATACACTTTCAAAGCATTGGAATGTTTTCTGTCCTTTTGCCATTGCAATCAATGCTGTTATGAATATCCTTATGCAGTTTCTCCTTTCACATGTATATGAATTTCTCTAGAGTATATAACTAGAAGGAGAATTGCTAGGTCAAAGGTTATGTACACCTAAAAACTAAGCCAATTGCTCTCCAAGGTGACAATATTTATTTAAATGCCATTCACATTTACGGGAATTTCTGTTCATCTACATCCTTACTGAGATTATTTAGCCTTTATTATTTTGTCAATCTAATTATATAAACTGTTACCTTATTTTGATTTTTTAAAAATTTATATTTTCTTATTTATTGAAGGAATTTTTATACGTGCCAAATACATATTGGTGCTTTTTTATTATATGTATTGCAAAACCTTTTCTCAGTCTGTAGTTTTTCTTTTTCTTTTTGTTCACAGTGTCTTTTAATGTATTCATCTTTATCACTTCTTTTCTTTATGGCTTATATATATTTTAAAACACACATGTGTTTTTTTAATAACAAAATCCCTTCTCTAAATTTTCTTCTAAATGTTATATGTTTGCTTTATGGGTTTTTAATCCCACTTTGGTTTTTAATCCATCTATAATCAATATCTGAATAAAGTATGAGGTAAATATCCAATTTTGTTTTTCATATGTGCAGCCAATGGACTCAGCATTCTTTCACTGATTCACAATGCTACCTATATCATATACTAAATAGTCAAGTATACATGTGTTGTTTGAATGTCAATTTAATTCCATTCATCTATTCAATCTCTCACCTTATATTTATTTGTCTTCAAAATTAGCTGCCTATTCTTAGTATTTTGCTGGTTTATATCAATTTTGGTATTAGTTTTATTAATCAAAATCGGTGAGGCTATGCTCTATAAGCAAAAAAATCCTCATAAAATTTCAGTGGCTTAAAAAAATAAAAAAAAAGGGGGCTCACCTCTCAGTGGTAAAGCAGGGATCTCGGGTACTTCATTTGTGGCCTCATGGACAGGTCAGTGGGCTTCAAAGTCACCTTGACGGATATCATTTCCTCTCATGTTCTATTGGCTCGTGCTAATCACCTGGCCAAACTAACTGTATGAAAAGCTTGGAAATGTAAAGGTACATACTTTCTGCTAAACATGCAAACATTCATGCAAAATCCACTGTGATTTTTAATTCTATTTCACTGAATTTATAGATTAATTTTAAGACAACTGATTTTTTTTTTTTTTTAATTGGGGAATACTGGGGAAGAGTGTGTTTCTCCAGGGCCCCTCGACTCCAAGTTGTTGTCCTTCAATGTAGTTGTGGAGGGCACAGTTCAGCTCCAAGTCCAGTTGCTGTTTTCAATCTTCAGTTGCAGGGGGCACAGCCCACCATTCCATGTAGGAATTGAACAGGCAACTTTGTTGTTGAGAGCCTGTGCTCTAACCAACTAAGCCATCTAGCCACCCCCTGATTTATTTTATTTTATTTTAATTAAGACTAATATTTTAGAATAATTTTAGGTTCACAGCACATTTGAGGGGACGGTACAGGGATTTGCCCACACGCCCTGCCCTGACACTTACAGAGCCTCCCCCATTACCAACATCACTCAACGGAGTGGTGCATTTGTTACAGTTAATGAACCAACACGGATACAACATAATCACCCAGAGTCCAGAGTTTACATTAATTACAGTTCACTCTTGGTGTTGTACATTTTATGGATTTGGACAAACATATAGTGACATATATCTATTATTGTAATACATATGGGATATATTCACTCTTCTAAAAATCTTCCGTGTTCTGCCTATTCATCCCTCCCACCACCTAATCCTTGGAAACCACTGAACTTTTTACTGTCTCCATGGTTTCGCCTTTTCAAAGATGTCATAAAGTTGGAATCATATAGTAGGTAGCCTTTTAAAACTGGCTTCTTCCACTTATTCCCTGAAAATAAGACCTAACTGGAAAATAAGCCCTAGCATGATTTTTCAGGATGACATCCCCTGAACATAATCCCTAATGCGTCTTTTGGAGCAAAAATTTATATAAGACCGGGTCTTATTTTTGGGGAAAACACAGTAGTAATATGCATTTAAGGTTCTTCCATGTATTTTCATGGTTTGATAGCTCATTTCTTTGTAGTGCTAAATAATATTCCACTGTCTTGAATGTACCACAGTTTATCCATTCATTTACTGAAAGACATCTTGGTTTGCTTCCAAGTTTTGGCAATTATGAATAAAGCTGCTATAAACATCCACATGCAGTTCTTTGTGTGGACATAAGTTTTCATCTCCTTTGGCTAAATATGAAGGAGCATGATTGCTGGATCATATGGTAAGGGTATTTTTCGTTTCATAAGAACCCACCAAACTCTTCCAAAGTCGTTCACCAATTTGAATTCCCACCAGTAATGAATGAGAGTTTTTACTGCTCCGCATTCTTACCAGTATTTAGTGTTGTCAATGATCTTGATTTTGCCCATTGTAATACATATGTAATGGTACCTATTTCATTGTTGTTTAATTTACATTGCCCTCATGACATATAGTGTGGAGCATCTTTTCACAGGCTTATTTGCAATCTGTATATCTTTGGTGAGATGTCTATTTGGTCCATTATTTAATTAGGTTGTTTGCTTATTAAGCTATAAGAGGTTATATATATATATATATATATAGATATAGATATAGCTATAGATATAGATATAGATATAGATATAGATATATATGCTACCATATATAATATATATATAAATATATGTGCTACAAGAGGTTTTATATGTATATATACATATATATACATATACATATATATATACATATACATACATATACATATATATATATATATATATATATTTTATACACTATATTCCCCAAACTGTATTTCATATGTGAAATACAGTTTGGGGAAGAGGGATTATTTATTATTTTATTTATTTTTTTTTTATATCTCGGATAGCTGTCCTTCATCAGCTGTGTCTTGCAAATATTTTCTTCTAGTCTGTGGCATGTCTTCTCATTCTCTCGACATTGTCTTCCTTAGAGCAGATATTTACAATTTTAATAAAGTCTAGCTCATCAATTATGTGTTTTTCATGAATCATGACATTTGTGTTGTAACTAAAAAAGTCATCACTATGCCCAAGATCATAAACATTTTATCCTACATTATCGTCTAAGAATTTTATATTTTTATGTTTTACATTTGGGTCTGTGATCCATTTTTTGTGAAGGATGTAAAGTCTGTGTCTAAATTCTTTTTTTGCTTTTTTGCATGTGAATATCTAGTTGTTCCACCACCATTTGTTAAAAATACCATGTTTGCTCCATTGCGTTGCCTTTGCTCTTTTGTCAAAGATCAGTTGACTATATTTATGGGGGGTCTATTTTGGGGCTTTCTATTTTGTTTCATTGATCTACTTGCCTATTCTTTTATCAATACCACACTGTCTTGATTACTGCAGCTTTATAGTAAGTCTTAAAATTGGGTGGATTTTCTTCCAATTTTATTCTTCTTCTTCGATACTGTATTAACTATTCTAGGTATTCTGCTTCTCCATGTAAACTTTACAGTCAGTTTGTGGATATCCACAAAATAACTTGTTGGTATTTTAATTGGGATCACATTAAATCTATAGATCAAGCTTAAAAGAAGTGATATCTTCATAATACTATGTCTTCCTATCCATGAATATGAAATTGCTCTATTTATTTAGTAATTCTTTGCTTTATTTCATCAGAGTTTTATAGTTTTCCTCATATAGATATTGTGCATTTTTTAGCTTTATACCTAAGTATTTCATTTTTGAGGATACTAATATAAATTATATTGTGTTTTTAATATCAAATTCCACTTTTTCATTACTAGTATATAGGAAAGCAATAGACTTTTGCATATTACTTTTGTATCTTGTATCCTTGCTATAATTGTTTATTAGTTCAAGTTTTTTGGTTGACTCTTTTAGATGTTTTACATAATCATTGTCATTTGTGAAGAAAGATAGTTTTATTTCTTCTTTCCCAATCTGAATATATTTTATTTCCTATTCTTGTCTTATTGCATTAAGTAGAACTTCCAGTACAATGTTGAAAAGTAATGGTGAAAGAGGACATAAATATTTTTTAATATTGAATATTTCTGCTTATAAACGTAGTATATCTCTCTAATTTATTTAGATTATCTTTAGAAAACCCACTCTTATAGAGAAATAGAATTGGCTACAGAACTATAGAGCCATGGGTGAATGGGATGATTTAATTTTGCACATTTATATCCCCTCCATAAACTTTGATAGTATATCCACTATATGCCAAGCTATGTGTGCCAAGACCAAACACTAAAATCACTATAAGTCTATTTTCTCTAGCTTAACACTTTTGATGATTCCTGTACACTTTTACATATGTTCTAAGAAACAACAGATCCTGTCCTCTGTATGTAACCATTTTGCCTTTATTAAATATTCCTAAAATAAAAAATTAGGTCACTTTTTTCAAAAGTATCTTTGAAGTTTGCAATTTTATCACCTTTTCAGTCCATAACATTCAGTGTTTCCCTTATTCATACAGGAGAATGCAGCAAGAGTTGCTAGACCAATTGCCTGCTAGGGTTTCAGAGGTTTTCCCATGTGACAGTAAAAGGAAGGCAGTACTATAAACATGAGAAGCCCCCTCTAATTGTTTTCTGGGAACCAGAGAATTGGTCCAATGAAAGTGACAACATTGGTTATTTTTTATTAGCAGTAACTTGAGAAAACAAATCCATATGAATTATTGCTTTTTTAACAGATTAATTTTCATACTTTTTACATAGTACTAAAAAGTCGTTGACTATAAAGGAATATTAGTTTTACATAAGGTTCAGAATTTAAATAAAGATATCCTATGCAGCAACTATGCAACTAACAACATTGTCTCTAATAATAAATTTCTCCAAGAAAGGACAATTGAAACCAAAGGAGGTACATCCTTTGTTATTTTTTAAATTGTTAGGATGACAGCTAGCAAATGAATACTCAAGACTATTTCAGTAGTCTGAAAGAATTAATTACATACCCCAACTCCTAAAGTTATTGCTAGAAAATAAATTATACAGGAAACCCAGCTGGTCAGATATTTCTTCACAAAGCAAATGTATTTTGGGAAACATTTTATTGTGGGGTGTGTGTGTGTGTGTGTGTGTGTGTGTGTGCATGTGTGTTTATGTGTATGTTTGAGAAGTGTAGCAAAGGAATGGATGATAGATGGATACTCTCTCTCCTGAAATAATTTTATATACTACTATCCTCACAGCGTATTACCTACATCTCCTGGTAAGCACCTGCATTATATGAAGCCACAACAATGATATCCTTTGACTCTCCTGTAGTGGAGTATATTTTTCAGTTAAAATTAAAGGACGACTTCCGCTCCAACTATAGTTCTGAACCAGCCCCCATGTAACAGTGGTATTGCTCAACATTTTGATCCTGCTCTAACCAGCCCTGGCTTTTCTACATCCTAATTCCATCCATGGAAAAGGGGCAGGGAGGTAAAGAAGGAGGGTAAACTTTGGAAAGCTGGAGGGGAACTGTGGAAGTTCTGTTGTTGCCCCCTACCCCTACTAGATGAGGGAGGGATTTCCAGGTAAAACTCTGCTCAGTCGTGATTCCATGCTGTAGTTACAACTGGCTGGGCCTCTTGGGCCAAATTCAGGACAAATTTCAAGACATGGGCACGTGTCTTGAAATTTGAAAATTACTGTAGGTCATTTATTGATTTAGAGAAACTAAAATTACTACATAGCTTGTATTCACCAGTTTAGAGACTTTATGGTACACTGGTAAAGAGTTGAAAAAGAAGAAATGATTACCAATGAGGATATTTTAAGATAAAGAGTGGACCTTGACATGGAGACACCCAACTTAACTTTTTACACCTATAAAAACAACTAGAAAAAAAACACCACCAATCAATCGTCAAGCACCAAGGAAAGAATGGAAGGAGAACAATAATCAGCCTGCCTCAGCAGACTAATTTAACCTGCTTCCTTGTTAAGAATGCCCTAGTTGACTGAAGACTGTGCTACAGTACTGCAGCAGCAACATCTTTCAGGGATTAATTTGAATGCCAACTAATTATTTAGTCCGATCAGCCTCTTTGTTGATGACATTAGAGCAAGTGCCTTCTGGATAGTAATCTTGTCTTTCTGGGTAAACTCTAAAAGATTCACCAAGCATGATGAATCCCAATGCCCACCCTCTAAACAGAGGGGAAATGCAGGTAGTGTTTAAGGACTCCACTTCATGATCCTTACTTTAATAGTGTTTTCACATGGCCCAAAACAGAATCCAGGTTGACAGGAAGAAAAATACTTCAATCTGTGAATCACTGTAGCCATAATTTGTGGAAGTAAACTTAACTATATTAGGTTATCCTCTGGGCTTCCCAACAACAAGATATTAGCAAGCAGTCCATTGCATGACAAATATAATTTCAATAAGGCAAAACAGGCAATAGTGCATGCAAACTAGTTTTCTTTTTTTTTAACTAGAACTTCTTATTCTCTCCAAACAACACAGTCACCAAGAAACTAACAAATGAATTAGAATTTGCTATCATTTAACTGGGGAACTCTGACTAAAATTCCAAACTTCCCTGAGTCCTCATTTTTCTCATTTCTAAAATGAAGGTGTTAAATTATTAGATAATTTCTAAAAATCAATATAGCACTAAAACTCAATGGTTCGTGAAGATAAACTGGAATTATGTGCTTCCCATTATGCCTATCTTTTAAAAATGTAAGTAATTGTAGGCTAAGTAGTGAATATTTAATAATAGTTATTTCTAAGATCTTGAGCTGAGGAAAACAGACAGTATATAAAGAAGTGTTTACCAGTATACAAACAACATTTCTATATAAGTTAATATGTGGCCAAAAATATACCTGTGGTCATTAGAAAGATAAGCCAGTTCACTTTTTGGAATAAAATAAGCTGTGCTGCTATTTTCGGTGTGTTTTGTTTTGTTTTCCTTTTCAAGGCGTTTTGGAGAAAACAGGCCAAGAAGTGAGAGGCTTTAAAAAGAATGGAGCTTAACCTAGAGACCTAGCCATATAAGTAGAGCTACAATATACACCTAAAGTTGAAATATAAAAGAGGAAATAAAAAGTTCCAGTATCCTAGCAAGACAGCAATAGTAGTAAAGCTTCGCAGAACATCTGAGAAATTAAGCAAGGACATGAGCTAAGAGGACAGCTGGACAGCTCAGCTGGTTAGAGCACAGTGCTCTTAATAACAAAGTTGCCAGTTCGATCCCCACATGGGCCACTGTGAGCTGCGCTCTCCACAACTAGATTGAAACAACTACTTGACTTGGAGCTGATGGGTCCTGGAAAAACACATTTAAATAAATAAAAGTTTGTTTTTTTAAAAAAAGAATATGAACTAAGAACAAAAATAAACAAACAAACAAACAAACAAATAAATAAAAACTACAGAATGCAATCACTTGGAACTTGAGGAAAAAAGACCTTAGAAAATTATTTTCCCACAAAGGAAAGTTATCCCATGTCTATAACACATAATTCTTAAGAGATGATTCCAGAATTAGTCAGTACAAATAAACTTTTGATTATGTTCAAATATTCTCAACTGTTAAAATGTCTCTGCATTCACCACACTCATCACATTTCATCGGTTTTGTAAATAAAATTTAAATTCCTCATAAATAATGGCACCCTAAAATACTATCCTTTTACTTAAGGAAGAGAAGCTATGCTACTGTCTTTCATGTAAGGACTGAAAACACTTTATTGCCCATTTCACCTCCTTTTCCTTCAGTAAGTATCCAAATAACAGTACAGAATATGTTTCAACATTAGCCCAACCCAAAATATCTTTGGTTCAAAGCTAGTTTCAAAGGGAATTGTAAACCTGAATGAAGCAGCTCATGACCGTCTTTATTATTTTTTTATTAGTTTCAGGGCTACAAAACAACATAATGATTAGACATTTACACCCCTCACAAAGTGGCAACCCTCCCAAGTCTACTACCCCTCTGACATCGTATATAGCAATTACAATGTCATTGCTGTACTTTACATAGTGTGAAAAAATATATATATATATAAAATTATAATTGACATTCAATATTATTTTATATTAGTTTCAGATGTACAGCGCAGTGGTTAGGCATTTATATAATCTATGAAGTGATCCCCCCCCCAATAAGTCCAGTACCCAACTGACACCATACATAGTCTTTACAACATTATTTATTATATTCCTCATACTGTATTTTACATCCCTGTGGCTATTTTGTGACTACCAATTTGTACTTTCTAATCCCTTCGCCTTCCCCCATCCCCCAACCCCTCTCCCATCTAGCAACCATCAGTTTTTTCTCTGTATCTATTTCTGTTTTGTTTGCTCGTTGATTCTGCTCTTTAGATTCCACATATAAGCAAGATCATATGATATTTGGCTCATGACCTCCTTTAAAACTAACTTCCGAAATGATAGCTTCATGCTTCGTCAGCTGTTTTTAACATAGTGAATTAAAAGGCATGGTTAAATCACCTTGGAGGGACTATTTAAAAGTGAATAGAGGCCCTTTACTTTCCAACTTATTATCCCTCTTTGAGGAAGATTAGGAGGAGATACCAGATGGTCAGCTGTCCATCCATACTAATCTTAAAGGCAGTCAAATATCAAATGATCCATACTATTATTAAATTATTTTGTGCATAATGTATAAGACATTTTGAGGGTCACTAGTAGACTAATGACAGCAAGTAGCTAAAATACTTGTTGTATTGCATTGTACTGTATTTATTATCCAATATAAATAGGGTCATGTGCTAAGTTGTATTCAATTATAATAATGATGCTAATGAACATAAGTAATAAAATAAAAATAAGCACCCAAATAAAAGTTTTAGTAAGCTATTATATGAACATTAAGAAAATGATGAGACAAAAAGTGCAGTGCTCTCACACTACAAATATTTTTTTTTGAAGCTCCTTAAACCTAAACAGGAAGATTTCTCAGTGCCACCAAACACAAGTCTGAGAAGCTGCTTTTAAGTCTTTTAAACATGTCCTTATCCTTCCATTCCCAGTAACTTCACCATAATTTACTTCCTCCCAGAAATATTACAATAACTTAAATAATTTTCCTCCTTACTATTTAAATCACATCTAGTGCATTGCACCAACCAATTATTTCTCATGACATGGTCCGGCTCCAAATCTTAAACTGCATATCCTGTTATGGACAGGCAATACCTATAGGTCCAAATCATTCCCTTGCAGAATCATTCTGGATTCTCAAGTGGTTTCAATGTGGGTAGAAAAAAATTCAGAGCCCAGTTCTCCTGAAGCCTCAGTAACTAGCAATCCGAGCTTGAAAAAGGCATCATAGGTCCGTGCCTCAAATACAATCTAACATTGACTTCCAGGTGATGAAACTCTGAATCTGTACAACACTTTGGCAGGCAGAAAGCGGTCAGCTGGAGATCCAAGGATTTAACTTATTCTTAAATAGAACTCAGACCAATTTCTCCTGGCGTTAGCCCTGTTTTACACTTACTTTCAGAGGTACCTCTGAGCACCAGCTGAAGACTTTCGGCGAGCTATGAAGTAAGCTATGTACGTCTTGGCTTTCCAAGCAGTTACATTAGGATTTCACATTTTTAGGACTGCTAGATTAGTTACCAGTTGTCCATCTACTTTTTGGTTTCCAAAATTATGTTACTGTTATCTCCTCTTCTGATGTTTGTCCTTTTGTCTTCCTGCCTTTTTATATTTTTAAATTTTCTTTGACATTCAATATTGTTTTATATTAATTTCAGGTATACAGCCCAGTGGTTAGACATTTATATAATTTAACTAGTGATCCCCCTGACTAGCATATCACCCACCATGCACTATACATACTATGCACACTTGACTATATTCCCTATGTTTTACTTTACATCCCCATGACTATTTTATAACTACCAATTTGTACTTCTTAATCCCTTCACTTTTTTCACCCTGTCCCCCCAACCCCTTCCATCTATCACCCTGATAAACCTATTACCCATCCGACACCATACATAGTTATTACAATATTATTGACTATAATCCTTACGCTATTCCCTATGACAATTGCCATGACTGTCGTGTAACAACCAATTTATACTTCTTAATCCCAATTAAACCCAACCCCAATCCCCCTCCCATCTGGCAACTATCAAAATGTTCTATGTACCTATGTGTTTGTTTCTATTTTGTTTGTTTATTTTCTTCTTTAGAGTCCACTTATAAGTGAAATCATATGACATTTGTCTTTCTATGTCTGACTTACTACATTCAGCGCAATACCTCTAGGTCCTTTCATGTTGTTACAGAAAGCAAAATTTCATTCTTTTTTATGTCTGTGTAATATTTCATTGTATATATGTAAACCTTTTCTTTATCTAGTCATCCATTTAGGGACACCCAGGTTGCCTTCATATCTTGGTCATTGCAAATAATGTTGCAATGAATATGGATGCACACATGTCCCTTTGAAGTATTTAGTGTTTTGGTTTTCTTTGAATAAATACCCAGAAGTAAGGTTACTGGGTCCTTCTTTGTCTCGTTATAGCCTTTGTTTTGAAGTCTATTTTGTCTGATATAACTACTGCCACTCCAGCTTTTTTGCTTATTTGTTTCCATTTTCATGAAATATTGTTTTCTGTCTCTTTACTTTTAGTCTCAGTGTGTCTTTCAATCTGAAGTGAGTCTCTTGTAGGCAGCATATGTATGTGTCTTGTTTCCTTATCCATTCAGCCACCTTATGTCTTTTGATTGGAGCATTTAATCTATCTACATTTCAAGTAATTATTGATAGACCTGTAGTTGTTGCTATTTTATTAATCATAGTTTTCTTTTTGTTTTTGTTTTTTTTCATCTTAAGAAGTCCTACATTCCTTTTTTTGTCTGGCGCGCTTTATCTGTCCTTTGATTCTAAATGATAGCATTGCTGGGTGGAGTAATATTGGTTGTAGGTCCTTGCTTTTTATCACTTTGAATATTTCTTGCCAATCTTTTCAGGCCTACAAATTTTTTGTTCAGAAATCAGCTGATAGTCTTATGCGAGCTCCCTCATAGATAACTAACTGCTTTTCTCTTACTGCCTTAAAGATTCCATTTTTCTTTTTCCTTTAACCTTGGCATTTTAATTATGATGTGTCTTGGTTTGGGCCTCTTTGAGTTCCTCTTGTTTGGAACTCTCTGTGCTTCCTGTACTTGTATATCTATTTCCTTTATCAGGTTAGGGATGTTTTCAGTCATTATTTCTTCAAATAGGTTTTCAATTCCTCGCTCTCTGTCCTCTCCATCTGATACCACAACAATGTGAATATTGGTATGTCTGATGTTGTCTGAGACCCCTTAAACTGTCCTCATGTTTTTGGATTTTTTTTTTTTTTTAATTTTTATTTTTTTATTTTTTTTTTTTGCTGTTCTGATTAGGTATTTTCTGCTACCTTATCTTCTAAATTGCTGATTTGATCTTCTGCTTCATCTAATCTATTGTTGATTCCCACTCCTGTATTCTTCATTTCAGTTATTGTATAATTTATTTCTGACTGGTTCTTTTTATGCTTTCTTTCTCCATTTTTATGTTTCCTATCTCTTTGTTGAAGTTCTCCCTGAGATCTTTGAGCATTCTTATAACCAGTGCTTTGAACTCTGCATCTGGTATGTTGCCCGTCTCCATTTTTTTAGTTCCTTTTCTGGAGCTTTGTTCCGTTCTTTTATTTGGGAAATGTTTCTTTGTCTCCCCATTTTGGCTGCCTCCCTGTGTTTGTTTCTATGTATTAGGTAGGGCTGCTATGTCTCCTGGTCGTAGTACAGTGACCTTATGTAGTAGGTGTGCTGTGGGGCCAGTGGCTCAGTCTCCCTGGTCACCAGAGCCAGGTGCTCCAGTTGTGTCCCTTGTGTGGGTTGTGTGTGCCCTCCTGTTGTGATTGAGCCTTGGTTTCTGTTTGCATATTAATGGGAGGGATTGACCCTTGGGCTCAGTGGTTGTGAGGACTGGACATGACTATAGTGGAAAAACTATGGTACAGGGGCTGACCCTACAGAATAGTATTCACTTTAGGAGAGCTCTGGTGCCTATACAGTGTACTCTTTGGGTGTCTCATCCCTCTCATCCCCTTTGGTGGCTGGGTGATATTCCAGCTTGGTCAGAAGCTGGCCACTGGGTGTGTCAGTCCCCAGGCCTCATGGGAAAAGATCCACTGCAGGCCAAGTTCAGCTGCAGACTTTGCATTACCCAGGGCCACCTGGAATGAACCACAAAGCAATCCACAAATGACTGCCATCTGTGTTGCGCTTGGAGGTGCCTGCTGAGGACAAGCCACGAACAAAGGTCGACTAACTGTCACTAGTGCTAGGCTTAGGGTTGCTCAGCCAGGTGTTGTGACATGCCAAAGGCAGATGCTGCTTGTTTTGTGAACCTTTAAGAGATCTTAGGAAAGACTGCAGGATGGGCCATGGCAGGCTGTTTGTATGGAAAAGCCAATAGAAGCAGCGTGGGTGTGCCTGAAAGTTGGGGAGCAGAGGATCTCAGAATCACCAGGGCAGGGCAAATTAACAGTGTTAGCCAGTTTGATGAAGACTCAGATATGGCCGATGCCTGCTTCTGTGTTCCAGGAGGGGGTAGGGCTCAACAAAGAAACAATTACTAGTGCCAGCTTTCTGTCCAGGAGAAAGCTGCCCCTCCAAACCTTGCTCTGAAGCCAGACAACTCAATTCCTCCCCATATGTCCCTGGAACATTTTGAGCTGCTGCCTTAGCACTCAGATCCAGTGATTCCATTGGTCGATGTGCAGGCCCTTTAAGAGGAGTGCCTGGAACTGCAGCAGCCCTCCCTATCCCTCAGCCACAATCTCTGTTGGTTTTCACAACCAGAAATTAAGACTTCTCTGCCTGGCACTGAAACTCTGGGCTGGGGAGCCTGGTATAGGGCTGGGACCTGTCACTCTTGGGGTAGGGAGGAAGGACTTTCACAGCAGCCAAGATATCCCTCCCTATTTTTAAAGGTCACACGTGTGTGGGACCAGCCCGTTCCATGTCTCCTGCCAGCCAACCTGTCTCAAGGTGGCTTCTTCTGTATGTCATTAGTTGTTTGTTTTGGTTCAGCTATACTTCAGGTGATTCTCAGGATGGCTGTTCTGCAGTTTAATTGTAATTTTGATGTGGTCACGAGAGGAGGTAAGCACAGCATTTACCTACTCTACCATCTTGACTGGAAATTGTAATGCCTTTTAAAAAAGTTGCCCTTGCTATTATTTTAACAGTATTTCAGAAAAGAGTGGAAGTAAATATGCCTGTCCAATTTACCATTACTAATGAGAATTAATTTTTCTTAAACTTGTTTCAGAAAAGGTATGCCATGAGGGCTAATTCCAGCAGACCTGAAATTGGCCTAAGCATGGTACTAAAATAAGAAATGTACCTGCATAGGACTGACACCTGATTAAGGCATGAAATGTACTAATTAATAATGTTGCTTTAATCCACATTAATTCCAAAGAGTTTGGGGGATGTTTGCAGAAGCTGGTCAGCACTGTTGGTTGGTAACAGTGAGATGGATGATTTGTACTTGGTCTCCATGAGACCCTTACAGAGCCTGCAGTTTTGGCTAGTTATGTAGCAAAACAACCTGCCTACATGACCAGCAAGGTCATCTTAGCTGAGAATCATTTCAGCTCCTGGGTTCCAAGGTATTTTGACCTAAGAGATATTGAAGGTCATTGAGAGGACATGACTGCCAGTTGTCCTGTGAGCTGGACTCAGGCAATCAGAGGCTCCTCCTCCTCCTCTCTTCCTTGTCTTTGGAATCTACGTCCAGCCCACTATTTAGTACTAGGAGCCAGTTTCAAGGACCCAACCTTGAGAGAGTAATGTGTTGTTGAGACCATCTGGACGGTATATGTGATTGAATCCAGTTAAGGTCTCTATGTAAACTTTAAGATTCTGGCAGGTGAGTGAGGTGATCTACTAGTCTTGCAGCATCCAAGACAAGGGAAGCCTCATATGTAAGTTCCCATATTAAAACTGCCACTCAGTCTGAAGTGTCCTCCATGTATGGGGGCCAGTTTCAGGTTTCACCCAGGGAGCTCTCAGGGTTGGGAACCAACAAGATAGAAAGTACCTCTAGTATGGTCTTTATTAAGGAGAGCAATTGGAGCTGGCACTTGCCCTTTGCTGAGTCCTTGCTGTGAAATAGCCTTTGGATGTGATACATATACTTAATTACATGTTGCTGCTATATTTCATCATTTTTTGTGCAATAAATTGTAGATTTGCATGTGTTGCCTTTTTGGATCCTGTGACTCTTCTCTAGCAATCTAACACTATTTAACTGCCCCATTATTGCAACAGATTGACCATATAATTTTACATTTTCATACAGTATTGCATAGATGACCACATAATTTTACATTTTCTTAATATTGCTTCAGGATTTTTTGCACAAGTCAGTGTTATATCTACTAGGTAAAAATTATTTTTGTTGGCTTCAGGTCCTAAAAAATAAAAGCCTTAGGTATGAGTAAATTAAAACATGCCATTTTTAATCTCAACCTCCCCACACCCACCCAGAAACTTTAGCAACAATAACAAAAACAAGCCAGCAGCAGGCGGCAAAGTTAAGCACATATTTCTGGTGCCACGTGGACAAACTATAAATGATTGATTACTCATAATTATTATCCTGACATAACACCATCTATCATATACTAATGTGTCTTGTACTATGAACTGAATGTGATGAACTAAAGCAGTCATAACAAATAAAGAATTCCAAGGATGTAGATTTTCCACCTACGTACATTCCTGGATAGCTTTACCAAATTGCTATTGTCAATTTCAGCTGTTAGGCTAATGTGCAGGGAAAAAGCATCATAGGTGTGGTAATTCTGGCCCATGTCCATAGGAATTTCAATACCTATAGCGATAACTTGAACTGCATTTTGAATCATTAGTATTTACTCTGAAGCAGGGTACTAGAGCATTTCCAGCCAGGATAGTGTAGCCAAGTCTTGCACCTGCTGAAATATTACTCATCAATCACAGTTACATGTGAGCCACGAAGCAATAAGCCACTATGAAGAATGTTGGTGGCCAGGATTGTTTCTATCAGGCTCCCACTAGCAAGACAGTATTATCGGCCATATTTCAAAAAAGGAATCAGGCAACTGAGCCAATGTTAAATTCCGGACTTAAAGTATAACTATGGAGCACCAGATCCCAGATGCCATAGGCAAAGGACAAATACAGCTTCTCAAATGAATGAAAGAAAAACCTAAGGGTTTTTGAATGTCTATCAAATGTAAAGCACTGAGCTAAGTGCTTATGCACAAAACCTGATGAGAAAAATACAATTATTCCCATTTCATGAACATAAAAACTGAGGCTTAGTTGTACGAAGGAGAAGATACAGATTGTAAGTAACTGGCTGACAGTCCACTGCTTTGAAAGGCCATGAGTAGAATATGCACACAGGTGTGTACTGCTGCAACGTGCTCTTTCTCCTGCATCACGTTCTCTCCTAATAAAGCTCTATTACTCTTTTTTCCTTTGTCTATACATGCTCACTGTTAACATCCCCTCTGCATTTCCTAAGTTTAATGTGGCTGCCTATCTTATTCAGTTATTGAGTTTCCTAATAGCCTGGCATTTCAGCAAAATAGCCATTCATTCATTCATTTAATCACACATACATTAAATAAACATTTTCTGAACACCAATCTATTTAAAGTGGTACAATAAATGCAGTCGCATACAGAAATAAGAATACAGAGGCTTTGACCAAGGATTTTTTAGGATAGAAACCAACTTGCTTTTAGGGTATATTTTATCACTCGAAATGAGTCTTTCGCATATCCAATATGCATGCCACAGTTTTACATACTTATATACTCACACCCTTAAATTTTCTTTCCTTTGCTAAATTATGACCTTTGTAACATCACTTGGTGAACAAATATTTCAAGCTATTGAGCGTGGGGCTACCTGCCTGCCTGTGTCCTCACAAAAATTACACTTTTGTCTATGCAGCCATGATTGTTTGAGCAATCGTAATAATGTTTTATTGCTCTTTGCCTTTATGTCATTAAAAAGGACCAGGAAATAGAAAATAAAGCTACTGTTTTGGAAATAATACAATTGAGACAAAATGGAAGTGGTTAGTCATGCCAACAGTGATGAATCCTAAGCTGATTGCTTTGTTTTCAGTTGTGAAGAAAAAGAACACAATGCGAAGCAGGAAAAAAGAACCACCAGATTTCTATCAGTGAAGATTTTGTCTGAAAGCCTCCATTTAGTGAGAGAGAAAATAAATAAGCATTTAAAATTATAAGTTTAAAAATCAAGGTTTAAGATCTTGCCCGTGATTTGGATTCAGAGGGGCTTCCAGTCCCACAGAGCTGTAGCCACACAGCGGTTCCTTTACGGAGAGGAGAAACCTGGGAGTGCACACTTCTTTTGATAAATTCTTCAAGGAAGTTGATAAGAAACCATCAAAGTGAGCAGCAGAAATATTTCTGAGGCAAGGGAATCTAATTTTACAATTATTAAAATTTCTCAAATGAATTATTTCTGTAATATGTCATGCAATATTAGTGTTGTCTTTTTTATTAAAAAGCATGCACACACACACACACATATTATATATTATATAGCACATATTTTTGAACTTGTAAGCACATTACATTATCCCCAGATGGTTCAATCTAATGGAATTAACTATAGGTCTTACACTGGAGTCTATGAAAGACAGTCAATTCTTCATGAATTGTTTTATATAACCATCTCTCTTCAAAAACAAACATCTCTAGATGCAGTGTACTACTGCTCATGGGTGGAGTAGATAGTTAATACTTAGATCTTTTTTCAGTACATACAAGAAGAATTAAATTTGAAACTGTTCAATTTAACTTTTAAAAATAAGAAGGATAGAAGTAACAGTTACCTTGAAATTAACTCTGTAAGTGTATTTCTTTTATTGTTTTCAAGTCTGTTACAATAAAATAGCTTAATAGCTTTGAATGCCAGTGCTCTGGAAGATAATGCAATCCTATAAAATGGCATTTTATCATCCTTTAACAACATAAATACTTGCCATAAAAAATATGAAAGTAGACAAAAATTACCATGTCCTTAGAAGCACAAGGATACAACTTTAGTTTTTCTACTTTTGGTGTCTTATTTCTTTAACCTTCTGTAACCTAGTCAATGTTAATGTGTATATAAAAGCTGCAAAATTATCTATCATGTATAGGAAAAAATATAGTACATTGATGCATTTGAACAATTCTGAATGTCAGATTTTTAGGCAGACGCTCTAGGTAAGACATGACGAGAGAGAGAGAGAGAGAGAGAGAGAGAGAGAGAGAGAGAGAGAGAGAGACAGAGAGAGACAGAGAGAGACAGAGAGACAGAGAGACAGAGAGACAGAGAGATTGTCCTGACACTTTGAGGAACTCACAGACCACATAGCAACGGAAAAGTGCCTGGTTATGAAGTACATGCTTAACTTTTAATAGAATGAAAGAATGAATAAACTAATGAAAATATCACCTCTGTCACTTAAAGAATTGACAGTAGAAGATAAGCTACAAAAGAGACTGAGGTTGAACAACCAAATCCTAGGGAAAACAAAACAAAACAAAACAGGATGCTGCAGTGTCTTACCCACCAAGGAAAAGTTTCTGAGTGAGAAAGGAGTAGCTGAAGATATTGGATGACTCCAAGATTTCAAGCAAAAAATGGACCAACAAGTGCCCTGTGTATTTAGCACCTTGGATGCTAATGTTGAAAGGTTTGAAAGGTTTTCAACTGAGTGATAACTACAGAAGTTGGATTAAAACTGGTTGAGAAGTGAATGGGAGTTGGGAAAATAGACCCAAGTTTAGATTATCACTTTGACAAGTTCAAATAGTGAAAGGAGAGAGAAAGGGTGGTAGTTAAAATGAGTTATGGGATAGGCAGGTACTTTGTTTCTGTTATTGTTTTCAAGATAGAAAGAAAATCTTTAAATGCACATTGAGAGGCACCAATAGAGAGGGAGGTAAGTTTCCTGAGAAAATATGAAAGAAAAATCTTGACAGCAAAGTGGAGGGATGCTTTTTTCACCTTGACCTAGTTAAAGGATCAATGGATTTGTGGAAATACGCAGGGGTTTTATTAGTTGTGGTGTTTGGATATTGAGGTGATCCTCCATTCCTGACTTTGATTTTCTCTGCACATTGACAGGAGATGTTAGAAGCTGAGAACTGTAGGGAGGTGGAATTCAATGCTGCCTAAGGAGGTGCTGTAAGAGACAAATAGATATCATGTATAGTAAATATTTAGTTTGATGGTTTAAGATAATTAATAGTCAGTATGCTAAAACCAATCACTTTATATATATTGTAACATTTTTTTTAAAAGACTATGTTCTGTATAAATGAAATGCTCAGAAATTTATTTTCTCTAACAGGTTTATAAAAACTAATTTTTCATTATTTATTCATTTCACTTCAATAAATATCCTTCTTTAGTTTTCTTTTTTTAACTTTGTGATTATAATATATTTAACAGATTTCAAGTGTCATATTGTCATATGTTAACACAAAATATTCCACATTTAAAAAGAATGCATTAAAAACAATGAGATACTGAGGGATAAATTTAAACAAGGAGGCAAAAGATCAGTACACTGAAACCTGTAATACTCGAGTCAAAGAAACTGAAGTAGATACAAATGGAAAGATTCCCCATGTTAATGGACTGGAAGAATCAATATTGTTAAAATGTCCACACTCCCTGAAGTCATCTATAGATTAAAAGTAATCCCTACCATATTCCAATGGCATCAGAAACAGGAAAAAAAAAAATCCTAAAATGTGTATGGAACCACAGCCCTAAAAAGCTAAAGCAATCTTGAGAAGGAAAAGCAAAGTTGGAGTTACCACACTTTCTGATTTCAAACTACATCATAAAGCCTATAGTGATCGCAACAGTTTGGTACTGTCATAAACACAGACATATAGACCGATAAAACAGAATGAAGAACCCAGAAATAACCCCCCGCATATACTATCAACTAATATTTGACAAAGGAACCCATGATATTGAATGAGGAATGGATAGTCTCTTCCATAAAAGATGTTGGGAAAACTGGATAAGCACATGCAGAAAAATAAAATTTGACGTTATCTTATACCAGTCAAATGGATTAGTGATTTAAATCAGAGTCTAAAACACATAAAATTCCTAAGAGAAAGAATAGGGAAAAAACTCTTCGACGTAGGCCTTGCCAACAATTTTTTGGATATGACAACAAAAGCACAAATAACAAAGGCAAAAATCAATAGATGGGACTACATTCAATTTAAAAGCTTCTGCACAGCGAACGAAACAATCAAAAATATGAAAAGGCAACCTACAGAAAGAAAATATTTGCAAACTATATATTTGATAAAGGGTTAATATTCAAAACATATAAAGCACTCATACAAATCAATAATAAAAACCAAACAATCTGATTTTAAAATGGGCAGAGGGACTGAACATACATTTTTCCAAAGAAGACATACAGATGGCCAACAGGTACATGAAAAGATGCTTAATATCACTAATCATCAGGGAAATGCAAATCAAAACCACAATGAGATATCCTCTCACACTTGTCAGAATAGCTATCATAAAAAAGACAAAGGATAACAATAGTTAGTAAGAATGTAGACAAAAGGGAACCCTGTGCACTATTGATGTGAATGTAAATTGGTACATCCACTATGGAAAACAGTATGGAGGTTCCTCAAAAAATTAAAAGTAGACCTGCCATATGATCCAGCAATTCCATTTCTGGATATATATACAAAAGGAATAAAAACAGGATATCAAAAAGGTATCTGCACTTTCATGTTTACTGCAGCATTATCCACAATAGTCAAGATATTAAAACAACCTAATTGCCCGTCAATGGATGAAAGGATAAAGATGTGGTATTTTTATATGATGGAATATTATTCAGCTATGAGAAGAATAAAACCCTGGCATTTGTGATAATATGGATGGTCACTGAGGACATTATGCTACATAGCATAAGTCAGAGAAAGACAAATATGTATGATCTGACTTATATGTGGGATTCAAAACAGCTGAACTCATAAAAACAGCAAGTAGAATGGTTACCAGGGGCTGGGGGTGGGAAAATGGGGAGACATTAGTCAAAGAGTACAGACTTCTGGTTAGAAGGTTAAGTTCTGATGCACAGCATTGTGATTACAGATAACAACACTGTGCTATACACTTGAGATTTGCTACAAGAATAGATCTTAAATGATCTCACCACAGAAAAATAGTTGTAATTATGCATATGATGGAGGTGTTAGCTAACATTCTGGTGATAATCATTGCAATAAATAAGAGTATCACATAAACCTGTTGAACACCTTTAAGTTATACAATATTGTATGTCAATTATATCTCGATAAAGTTGGAAAGAAAAAAAAGTATGATCAAGTAAATCAGAAGACAAGCCACAGACTGGGAGAAATATTTGCAGAAGACACATCTAATAAAGGATAGTTATCCCAAATATACAGAATACTCTTACAATTCAACAATAAGAAAATAAACAACCCCTTAAAAAATTGGGCCAAAGTCCTTAACAGACATCTCACCTAAGATACACAGATGGCAAATAAGCATCTGAACAGATGCTCCACATCATATGCCATCAGGAAAATGCAAATTAAAATGAGATACCACTACACACCTATTAGCATGGCCAAAATCCAGAACACTGACATCAAATGCCAGCATGGATGTGGAGCAACAGGAACTCTCATTCCTTGTTGATGGGAATGCAAAATAGTACAGCCACTTTGGAAAACAGCTTGGCAGTTTTGTACAAAACCAAACATACTCTTACCATATGATCCAGCAAGCAATCACATTCCTTGGTATTTACCAAAAGGAGCTGAAAATTTATGTCCACACAAAAACGTGCACATGGATATTTATAGCAACTTTATTCATAATTGCCAAAAAATTGAAGCAAACCAAGATGTTCTTTAGTAAGTGAATGGATAAACTGTGGTACATCCAGACAATGGAATATTATTCAGCGCTAAAAAGAAATGAGCTGTCAAGCCACGAAAAGACATGGAGGAACCTTAAATGCATGTTACTAAGTGAAAGAAGCCCATATGAAAAAAGCTACATATTGTGTGTTTCAACTGTATGCCATCAACTGTATGCCATTCTGGGAAAGGTAGACCCATGAAGACAGTAAAAAGATCAGTGGTTGTGGGGTTGGGGGTAGGAGGTGATAAGAGATGAATAGGCAGAGCACAGAGGATTTTTAGGGCAGTGAAAATATTCGGTATGATATTATAATGATAAATACATGCCATTATACATTTGCCCAAACCCATAGAATGTACACCACCAAGAGTGGTGTAAAGTATAGGCTTTGGATGATTATAATGTGTCAGTGCATGTTCATCTTGGGTAAAAATACATAGTTTGGGTGAATAATGTTGATAATGGGGGAGGCTGCTTATGTGTAGGCACAGAGGGTATATGGGAAATTTCTTTACTATCCTCTTAATTTTGTTGTAAACTTAAAACTGCTGCAAAAAAGCAGTCTTTTTTTTTTCCCCTTAAAAAAAGTAATATGAAGGTCTTGGCTTAATTTTATTCTTATATTTTAGCTTTTTCTGTATTTTTAATGCATACTAACTTTTCGACCTGGGTTCATTTTTCTTTTCCATCTTTGTAATGATTTTGTTTCTGCCCCAATTAACAAAATTCATTAAAAAGATGTGACTTTATGTTTTGTTTAAGATATTTGAAAATAAGGATTATGTTTTATGGTGATTGATGGATCTAAAGTTATAAATCTTCATTTTAATGTATAAAGCAAACCTTCGGTGAATGCTATTCTTCAAGAGTCATTACACAGGTATAATGCCCCTTCCTGAATTGCTTGATTCTCATTTTTCCATTTAAATGTTTTCAACTGATTTTTTTAAAAAAATATGCTGTTTTCTAAAAATATAGCCAAATAACATCAGTTTATAATCTATACAGAAAACATTACTTAAAGTGTTTTGAAAATGTTTTTATGCTCAAATGCATTAGGGGAAGGAAGAACAAAGAAATAATAGTGGAAAGTGTGAAGCCTAGATCTAGAGGACAATAGACTGTCTTTAAACATAGCCCAAGATATGAATTGTATAAATTAAAAAACACTTAAACCATTCATAATATCAGAACACTCTTCAACCTAACTGGATAAGGCAGGTATTACTGTGCTTCAAAAATAAGACAATCCAAAGGGTATAATCTTTTTGTTATAAGATGAATAAGCTCTGGGGATCTAATGTACAGCATGGTCACTATAGTTAATAACACCGTATTGTATAACTCAAATTTCATAGGTCTTAAATGTTCTCATCACACACAAAAAACATGGTCTCAATGTGAAGTGAAGGATGTGTTAATTAACTTGATAATGGTAATCATTTCACAATGTATACATATATTAAATCATGTTGTACACCTTTTTAAAAAAAAAAAAAAAAAAGGAGAAGACAAGCAACATAAGACAGTAATTAATCATGCCAACACAGGATTCTCACAGATTTGGGTGCAAAGTATGAAACCTAAGGCATGTAAGTAACGAAGTCACTTACTATTGAGCCACAATGTTTTCATCTGAAAATGGATCTAATGCATCCACACTATAGCCTGTTGGGATCCGATGGTGACTATAACAAAGGGTGAGCATATGGCTTTGGCACATAGTAAACACTCGGTGGCATAAGCCAGTATCATTAATCATTAAAAGACTTTTTGTGTATGACAAAGTACCTATATCTGAGGGATTACAAACCTTGTATGTATTATGTTTCTTTATGCCCCTCCTTCAAATGATAAGGAGATAAGTTTCATTTGAGTTCCAACTAAGGAGAATATGGTTTTTTTTTTGTGTTTTTTTTTTTGTCCTTCATGTCAAAAAGTTATTAGGCTAGTGGTATTATTCTTGTAAGAGGATTCTTAGAAAGTTCAATGTATGGCTTATAGAGATTCTCTGTGCTCTTCTATTTTTTAATTACAGTGGACACTGTTTATAGAAACATTATCATCACTTGTATCTTTGCATGGGTATTTAATCACTGAAAACCATTTCAAGCTTTTGCTACATTTGTGCATGAGTACCATGTCCAGACCATTAGGTCAGAAGACTTTAGAAATGTTTGCATGCAGACCTGCCTATTGTAGAAATGAGATCAAGGGCATGGGGATTAATGACAGCTTCCCTCTAATATTCTCCAAACAGACAACATGAGCAAAAGAAGGTCAATTTTCAGTTTGCCCTAACCATTATTATTCCTCACAAAGAACCCTAAAACCCATCACAGAACAAGGCAATGGCATTTAATGCTGAATTCTCTAATGCCTGTTTGACCCACCTAAGGCAGCTCTGGAAGTCATCCTTCTTCCTCACAGCTATAAGAAGTGGCTCAAGCTCCTTTGAGAGCCAAGTGACAAAAAAACAAAAGGAAGGGAGGGAGGGAGGGAGGGAGGGAGGGAGGGAGGGAGGGAGGGAGGGAGGGAAAGAAAGAAAGAAAGAAAGAAAGAAAGAAAGAAAGAAAGAAAGAAAGAAAGAAAGAAAGAAAGAAAGAAGGAAGGAAGGAAGGAAAGAAGGAAAGAAAGAAAGAAAGAAAGAAAGAAAGAAAGAAAGAAAGAAAGAAAGAAAGAAAGAAAGAAAGAAAGAAAGAAAGAAAGAAAGAAAGAAAGAAAGAAAGAAAGAAATGTGTTCCTGACAGGAAATGGCATCCTGCAGGCTCCAACAGGCTAGAGCCTCGCAGCTTCCCAGGGACCCCGCTGTCCTGTTTGCAGCTGGCTTTCTGCGGCTGATTTTCAGCCTGTCAGAGAGACTTTCCTCAGCTTCCATGCAGACAGGAGTCTGCAGGCCAGGGCAGCTGAGCATGTCTCCCAGGGAGGCTGGCGGAAAGCCCAGGCACCTCAGGGAATCCAGGAGGTAGGAGAAGGAATTTGTTTCCTCTCCTTGGCCAAGGACTACAGTTGGCTTACATTTCTGAACCCAAATTGGATAATTAAGATTAACAAATATTAAACTTAAATAATTATGAAATCTTAACGAATATTTTTAAAAAATACCTATCTTCTATAGAAAATCGCTGCAAAAACGTAAATTGGATTTTTTTTCACCCCTCCTAAACATAAATTGAATAGGATAAGGACCAATTTGGAGAGTGGAACCAACAGTGAATGACTCATTCATTTGTCTCAAAAACAATAAGAAGAAAATCCTATTTTATATCTAGATTTGCTTAGGGAATGAAACTTGTACAAACGTCTGCTACTATTTGAGTTGCAGCTGTATTTTTTTCTTAATGTAAGTATCAGAATATTAAAGTTGCAAACAAATCAAATACATAGTGTAATAATTTTGGTATCGGATAGAACTACTGATCAACTAGTGATGAGTATCCTCACAAAACTTTTAGCCAGTTTTATTCTGCTTCCAATAATGCATTTTTGGTCTTTATGTTGGAATTGAGACTATTTGCAATGTGAAAACTCACCTTGTGGGAATTCTGATATAAATTTTCCCATTTTTCAAATGAAATCATCTCAGGATTTAACTTATGCACTTTGCTTAGGGAAAAAAAATCTTATCATTTCTTCATGTGTAAGAAGCAGCAACCAACCTTTTGCAAAAACATCGTAAGATGCATTGATATATTTTACTGTCATTGCTGTGACGAAAGTTATCCTTAATTATCTGACTTTCTTTTTTCCTCAATGCCTTTACTTTGAGACATGAGGGGAAAAATCTAGTAGGCACACATTAAAAAGACAGACATGATCACAGGTAAAAGCAAAGACAATCTATCCAGAAGGCTTTAATGCCTGTCAGCTTGAAGCTGAAGTTCCGAGTATGACCTGTTGCGGGGCTAAAAGGAATGGTAATTGGTATTCCGCTCCTTCTTCTTCACCGTCTCCTTCAACAGAATCGACACCAACCTCCTTATAATCCTTCTCAAGGGCAGCCATGTCCTCACGGGCCTCAGAAAACTCTCCTTCTTCCATGCCCTCACCCACGTACTAGTGAACAAAGGCACGCTTGGCATACATCAGGTCAAACTTGTGGTCCATGCGTGCCCAGGCCTCATCAATAGCTGTTGTGATGCTCAGCACACACACAGCTCGCTATATTTTGGCCAGGTCTCCATTAGGTACCACAGTAGGAGGCTGGTAATTAATGCCAACTTTGAAGCCAGTGGGGCACCAGTCCACAAACTGGATGCTGCGCTTGGTCTTGATGGTGGCAATGGTGGCATTGACATCTTTGGGAACCACGTCACAATGATAAAACAGGCAGCAAGCCATGTGTTTACCATGGCGAGGGTCACATTTCACCATCTGGTTGGCTGGCTCAAAGCACGCATTGGCGATCTCTGCTACAGAAAGCTGCTCATGGTAAACTTTCTCAGTAGAGATGACAGGGGCATATGTGGCCAGAGGGAAGTGCATGTGAATTTCAGGTTGATTTGGAATTCGGTCAGGTCAACATTCAGGGCTCCATCAAATCTGAGGGAAGCAGTAATAGAGGACACAATCTAGCTAATAAGGTGGTTAAGGTTAGTGTAGGTTGGGCACTCAATGTCAAGGTTTCTATGACAGATGTTGTAGATGGTTTCATTGTCAACCATGAAGGCACAATCAGTGCTCCAGGGTAGTATGGGTGGTGAGGATGGAGTTGTAAGGCTCAACTGCAGCTGTGGAAACCTGGGGGCTGGGTAAATGGAGAACTACAGCTTGGACTTCTTGCCATAATCCACAGAGAGACATTCCATCAGCAGGGAGGTGAACCCAGAAGCAGTTCCCCCGCCAAAGTTGTGGAAAACCAGGAAGCCCTGAAGACCTGTGCACTGGTCAGCCAGCTTCCGAATTTGGTGCAAGACAAACAAGGTCAATGATCTCCTTGCCAATGGTGTAATGCCCCTGGGCATAGTTATTGGCAGCATCTTCCTTGCCTGTGATGAGCTGCTCGGGGTGGAAGAGCTGGCAGTAGGTGCCAGTGCAAACTTCATCAATGACTGTGGGTTCCAGGTCTACAAACACTGCCTTGGGCACAGGCTTGCCAGCGTCTGTCTCACTCAAGAAGGTGTTGAAGGAGTCATCTCCTCCTCCAATGGTCTTGTCACTTGGCATCTGGCCATTGGGCTGGATGCCATGTTCCAGGCAAGAGCTCCCAGCAGACATTGCTGATCTGGACACCAGCCTGGCCAACGTAGATGGAGATGCATTCACGCATGTCTACGGGTTAGCAGGCGCAGGTAACAGAAGTAGACAACGGACACTGGTTACCGTCCCTGACAAGCTAAGAGTCAAGGTAAGTAACACACTCTGACTTTTGATGTTTTAAAGGAATTCCTATACATACTAGATTGCAAATATGAAATATATACACCTAATATTGTGATGATGTTATTCCAGGATAACATAAAAGGCTTTGGTTTGAAATTCAAATACAAGGGTAGGCTTCTTAACTAAGGTTGTAAGAAGTGCACAGACCCTCTTGGTTTGGTGCTTAGAAGGTTCACATGCTTTTAAATGTGTTCTCAAATCACCCCCAGGAACAATGTGACTGTACCATGTTGAAAGAGTTGAAATCACCCTGGCTTTTGCCCTCACTCCTGGAGGAACTGGAGGCAGGCTGAGTCCTATTAGCACATCCTTCCCTTTAAAGCTGACTTGTCCATTCCTTTGTCTGTTTGACTGCCATCCCAGGTAGCTGAGCTGATTATCTGGACACTCTAATGTTGTCCGCAATGGTCATTTATGTTTGGATCAATGCTGGAACAGCCCAGGTGTTTCAGTCCATTTTCTGACACGCACACACACATACACACACACACACACACACACACACACACACACACACACACACTATTTATGTAGCCTTCTAAATGTCTATAGCGCTTCACAGTGAAATAATTGGAGCTGTTCTATTTGTTTATTCCTCTCATCCTAAAATATCCACCCCACTCAATCCTGTGGTCTAGGAAAATGGACTAGTTACATTACCAAGTCTCAGAGGATTGACACCAAATGAAAATTGATAAAAGAAAATCTGACTAGTGTATCCCTTTAGTATCTGTGCTATGATTTTTCCCTTATTAGTGTCCTCAGAATTTTGTGGATGGCGCTTATGTTAGTTTGGATTCCCCCAGAATCAGACCTCGTAAGGAGGCTTTGAGAGCAAATAGTTTATTTGGGAGCTGTACTCAGAAAGCACCAATAAGGGAACGCAGAAGTGAGATAAAGAAGGCTGTAAGCCAATAAAGGGTGTGTCTGTGACTGGGTTACTACTTTAGGCAACTGTCTTGCGAGGGAATGCTGGGAGACAACATAGACTATAACTCAGATTTGTTCTACCTAGGGAGCAATGAGCATAGATATTATTATTTACCTCCAACTTTAATAGGTTATTAGCTAAGGATGTTTTCCTGGGGTCAATAACCCCTGGGCATGTCCAACCTGCCCTGCACAGGGTTTGGAAGCATCAGTTGGAGAGAGACAAAACTTGCAGTAAGGACACGTGCCAGTATGGTCATGCTGAGTGACTAATAGGCAGAAATAAAATAAAGGTCAGATACTACTCTTCTTTACATAGCAAATGTTATGTCAAAATATTTTAAGTCGTACTTTAAGTGATAATAGCAGGACTGTCTTATATGCAATAATTATTTTTCCATTGCCTATTACGGGTCAGGAAGCACTGAGCTATGCAAGAATCTTAGGGGAAAAGTTTTTGTGAATGAAATGCCCATCCTCATTTAGTTTTTGTTATTCTTGTTACACATGCATTTTCATATTTTAGGTGTGCATAAAGCATTCTTTACCATTTCCTCCCAGGAAATAAAAAAGTTCTAAAGAGGTTGGTATGGCATCTTTTGGACCAAATAGCTAGCTCTCCCACCCTTCCATCTATCTCTGTCAGTTCTCATAATCTTGGTAAAAGCACAATTGAGCTAGAAATTCAGCAGAATTTTATTGTTTTTATTTTCAAGGCCTGATTAAATGTGAAAGAAAATCCTGGTCAATTGTTTTATATTTCTCATGCTATGGGGAGTTATGTAAATATGTGAAGGACTAGGTATTGAAAAACACGTACATTTTTTAATAGATCAAATATTTAAAGTATGATATAACAGATACCATATTAAAATATGATATGGCAGATAGAAAAGCATCAAAATACATTTTATCATGTTAAGTCTATGGTACATCTTCTCTACCTGTGTGGAAACAAAACTATCATTACATTTTCAAAAGATCAGCGTAAACCTGTTGCCTTAGAAGTAAACAGGAAGGCTGTGAAATCAGGTCTGCAGGGACCAGTAATTCTGCTCAAGTTACGGAGCAAAAATTAGATTATGTTTAGCAACAGAAGGAAAAAGGGGGGAGGAAAGACATTTTGAATTTCATAGTAATTACAAAGCATTATATCAGTGTAAGCTTTCGAGATACAAAAATCTCATTTTAATCTCATAAAACTTTTCTGAGCTAGGTAAGGTGCCACTTCCCCTCCATTTTTCCAGGTAGAAAATATGACAAACCGTCAAGATCTCCCTGCAAGCCCATAAAGAAAAATAAATAGAAGGTAGGGGATGATGAAGTTAGTGGTAGCTGCTATTACTCATTCTCCCTTTGTCACAGAAAACCAAATATCATGCCACAGGCCACTGAGTAATGTACTCCGAAAGAATCCCACCAAGACTGAAAAAGTTTGGTGTTTCCTGCAGACATATAAACACAACAAAGAAAAAAATTCTAACTTCGGTTTGTATCTAGATTAGCAACTATTCTAGGAACCTCTTCATAGTAGTTGGATTTATACTTCTATGATGTTAAATGGGGATTTTAAATATGGGTTCATATGGAACAAAAATAATGGATTATTATTTTCTGGCTTTTATTATACAGAACAAGCATTTCATTTTTAAAGCTTTTTCATTAGTATTGTGTTTCCCCAAGAATAAGACCTAGCCGGACCGTCAGCTGTAATGCGTCTTTTGGAGCAAAAATAAATATAAGACTCAGTCTTATTTTACTATAATATAAGACCAAGACCTGGTCTTATATTAATTTTTGCTACAAAAGATGCATTAGAGCTGATGGTCTGGCTAGGTCTTATTTTCTGGGAAACACAGTAAAGCCTTGAACTAATAGTTCAATTAAGTTTCAAAAATCAATGGATATACATCACTATAACAGTTCTTACTAAATATGCATGATTTATTTTAATAATGTTTAAGAGATATAATTTATTAATATTCCTATCCTGGAGATATTTTGCCATGCAACAGGCACACTGAATTGAGTCATGAAACAGCTCTCTAATTAGAAATGGACAGTCAATAATAACAACCTACTTATATAAATATAAGACTTTTATTAAGATATGAGGTTATATAGTCATATAATTTATATAAAATATCTCTTATGACCTTTATTTGTGAGAAAGGGGAGGTCCAGAATCTTGAAGGGCTTTAAAATACAAAATAGAAGCATTAATTTAGTCATTATAAATGTAGCAAAACATTTCAGCAGCCCAAGGTACCAGCATTATCATACTAAAAAAAAAAAGTGTGTCCATATAAAAATGTGTCCTATTTGCATGCAAACCAAGATAAAATATGGATTCCTAGTAAAAATGACAATTTAAAAGTATAAATAAATCACTACTAGATTAAAATATTTTCGCATATAAAAATCAACAAAGTAAACCTATAATTTGATTCCACACAAACAATTAATTTGGTAACCACAAGTGACACATCAACTCTTGGCACAAATCTTGTCTTCATTGGAGGAGTCAGTGAACATCCATACTTATCAAAGAACACATTGGCAATATACCAATTAGCTTATGATGTTCACACAATTAAAAATAAAATTGTTTTTGCTCAGTCACGGTGACATACTGAGTCTGGTGCTGGTAGGAAGCCAGGATATATTATTATAGGGCAAAGATGTCATTTGAGCAATTTTCTCTCTCCTCCCAAGGAACTCTTAGATTCCTCAGCATCTAAGCCAATTTTCCCCAAACTTCTTTTCAAAAAAAATTTTTCTTCCACATTTTAAATCTGGAAACCAATGCCAAGCAACATGTATATATACATGAGTAGGGAGTATTTTAAAATGTCCACTGCTAAGTTCAGTTCAAAATCACATCTGGCTAATATTGTCTACAACATATTTTTTGTGAAGGCTTATGACCCTCCGATCTCCTAGTCAGTGTGCTCATAATAGGAAATGATCTCACTAAGGACTTTAACTTAATGAAAAAGCCATGTTACTCTTAATGGGTGTATGAGAACACACTTCAGGTCTTAAGAAATGCAATCGAAAGACATAAGGGCACTTTTCCCTGGCAAAGAGAAATAATGATGAAGAAAGTCTGAGTGACTACAGGTGACCTGGGCTTTGACAAGTCTGCAAAGAAAGGATATTTTTTGCTAGGTAGACTAACTTTCTGTGCATTCATTAGATGCATAGTTATTTCAATTGTCAGTGTGATAATTATTAGTAAATCAATTATTTTCTCAATTATTGATTGACAGAAATAGGACTAGAAACCACCTTCCACAAAGAGACAGACCCAAATAAAAAAATTCCAAATGACAGAATCCAAATGGGCTAAGCAGAGAACTGTTTTCTCTTTCTGCCTTAACCAGGTGAGCAAACAAACTGAATGCTTCACATGGGAGGGGAATTTTATCTGGCCTCTTACACTAGAGTTATCAAAAGACCAGAGTCCTTAAGAGTTCTTTTGGATTGGGAGATCCAACCTGGATTCAGATCTTAAAAATACCCTTAATCTTTCTATATGCAGGCATCTACTTATGCTTAAATTAAAAAGTTAAATTAAATCCATTAACATGTTGGTCATAGTCAGGAAGAGTCCGTCAATCTTTTAGGTAAAATTATTTAAATTAAGCTAAGTCAGTTACTAAAAGGTGGTTTAGGGGTTGAGATGAGGACTTCAACATATGCCCTATGCCTTTCTCTGTAAAAAGTAGAAAACAGGTAGGCAAAAATGTATTCTAAATTATTCTGAAGGGAGAGTTAGTTTAGTAAGATCACCACAGAAATGTCAAAAGTAATGGTTTCCTGGCTTTTCCACGAATGAAGAAGAAAATCAGGCCATGATAAATCCAAGATATTGCAGCATTGAGCACGTTAATTACTCTACCAGATCATTATATTGGGACGTTGCTTAATGCATTTGCATATACTTGGAGGAAGTGAGGGAGAAAGAAAATAAAATTCACAGACAAATAAACTAAAACTATAGTAGAACTGTAGTTACAGTTAAATGGTACATTTTTTAGGTCTATTGTTTGCACTATTTTTAAACTAACCTATTTAGGTATATTATGTGAATAAAATCTAATGTTTTATCACAAATAAATTTTTTCCAGCTTTTTTGGGGTATAATTGACATATACCCTTGTGTAAATTTAAGATGATTTTACACATCTGTATACTGCAAAATAATTACCATAATTAGTGTTATAGTTAATACCTCCATCAACTCACATAATTATCATTTTTGGTATGTGTATGGTGAGAACATTTAAAATATACTCTCTCAGCAACTTTCAAGTATATAAATAGGACTGTTAACTATAGTCACCATACTGTACATTACATTCCCAGAACTCATTCATTATAATGAATGAATTCAGTAAAGTTGCAGGGTACAATAACAACACACAAAAATCTGTTGCATTTCTATACACTAATAAGGAACTATGAAAGAGAGAAATTAAAAAAAAAAACATTTTTAATTACATCAAAAAGAATAAAATATCTAAGAATAAATTTCACCAAGAAGGTGAAAAACCTGTATATTGAAAACTGTAAGACATTATTGAAAGAAGACACAAATGAATGGAAAAATAAAAATTTAATGGTATGGATTGGAAGAAATGATATTGTTTAAATGTCCATACTACCCAAAGCAATAAACAGATTCAATGTAACCCATATCAAAATTCCAAAGCCATTTTTCACCAGAACAGAATAAATTATCCTACATTTTGAACGGAACACAAAAGACCCCAAACAGCCAAAAACAATCTTGAGAATGAAGAATAAAGCTGGAGGCTTCAGGCTCCCTGATATCCAACTATATTACAAAGCTATACTAATCAAAATAGTATGGTATTGGCATAAAACCAGACACATAGATTAATGGAACATAATACAGAGCCCAGAAATAAACCCATGCATATATGATCAATTAATTTATGACAACAAAAGAACCAAGAACATACAATGGAAAAAGGACAGTCTTTTCAATCATTGCGTTAGGAAAATTGGACAGTCAGATGCAAAAGAATGAAACTGGAACACTACTTACACAACACACAAAAATTAACTCAAAATGGATTAAAGACTTGAACGTAAGACATAAAACCATAAAACTCCTAGAAAAAAAAACCAGCAATAAGTTCCTTGGTCTTGTCAATGACTTTTTAAAATCTGATATCAAAAACAAAAGCAACAAAAGCAAAAATAAACAAGTGGGATTTCATCAAACAAAAAATTAAAACTGGAACTACAATACAACCTTGCAATTCCACTTCTGAGTATTTATCCAAGGAAAACAAAAACACTAATTTGGAAAGATATATGCACTCCTATGTTCACTGAAGCATTATTTGCAATAGCCAAAATATGGAAGCAACCTAGGTGTCCATTCATAGATGAATGGATTAAAAAATGCTATACATACACACACAAACACAGACACACACACACACACACACACACACACACACACACAATATGGACTATTAGTCCACAATAAAAAAGAATGAAATCTTACCATTTGCAATAAATAACATGGATATAACCAGAGGATGTTATGCTAAGTAAAATAAGCCAGAGAAGTAAGGATGGGGAAGTGACAAAGGTAAAGGGGAATAAGTGGTACAGACTTCAGTTGATTTCAGTTGTAAAATTAATAAGTCATGTAGATATAATGTACAGCATAGGGAATAGAGTCAATAATATCATAATAACTTTGTGTGGTGACAGATGGTTATTAAACATCATGGTGCATGGTGATCACATAATAAAGTATATAAATGTCAAACCGCTATGTTGTACACCTGAACCTAATATAATATTGTATGTCAATTATACTTTAATTAAAAAGAAAACAATCCTTCAGCATAGCAAAGGAAATCAACAAAAAAATGAAAAGGCAACCTCCTGATTGGGAGAAAATACTTGCAAATCATTATTTCTGAGAATTAATATCCAAAATATATAAATAACTCATAAAATGCACACAGCAAAAAATGAACAATCCTATTTAAAAAATGGACAAAGGATCTGAATAGACATTTTCCCAAAGAAGACATACAGATGGCCAACAGGTACATAAAAAGATGCTTAATATAATTAATCATCAGGGAAATGCAAATTGAAACCACAATGAGATATCACCTCACACCTATTTGAATGGCTATTATCCAAAATAACAAGAAATAACAAGTATTGGTGAGGATGTGGAGAAAAGGGAACCCTTGTGCACTATTAGGGGGGAATGTAAATTGGTGCAGCCACTCTGGATTACAGTATGGAGGTTCCTCAGAAAAATAAAAATAGAACTACCATATGATCCAGCAATTCTACCTTAGGGTATTTATCCAAAGAAAACAAAAATACTAACTCAGAAAGATATGTACCCCATGTTCACTAAAGTATTACCTACAATAGGCAAGATATGGAAACCACCTACGTAAGTATCCATAGGTGGATGAATGGATAAAGAAATTGTGATATCTATCTATCCATCCATCCATCTAGCTACACAACAGAATATTATTCACATTATGCAGCCATAAAAAAAAATGAAATTTTGCCATTTGCAACAGCATGGCTAGAGCTCAAGGGCATTATGCTAAATTAAATAAGTCAAATAGAGAAAGACAAATACCATATGACTGCTCTTGTATGTGTAACATAAAATACAAAAACCAAAAAAGCTAAGCTCATAAATACAGAGAACAGACTGATGGTTGCCAGAGGTGGGGTGGATGAAATGGGTGAACGGATTATTTTTAAAAAATTTACATAAATTGAGTTATGTATATATTATTATTATAGTTATATATTATATATTATTATTATTATTAACTATAGTCACCATACTGTACATTACATCCCCAGAACTTCATATTATAACTGAAAGTTTGTACCTTTTAATCAAGATCTTCCCATTTCCCCCATACCCCAAACCCTTGGCAACCACCATTCTATTTTCACTTTTTGTGAGTTCACCTTATTTAGATTCTCCAACTTAAAAAGCAGTATATCTCTCCTCAGACAATTCAAGGACCAAAAAAACCCCACAATTTAACTTCATTTAATTTCCCCTTAACTCATGTAATTTTTTTGTTATATATTTTAGTTCTTTCAGTTCAATTTATTCATTGTCATTAATATTTTATAAAGCCAAATTTCATTTTGATTTATCTGCACATTTATCATCTTTACTCTTTATTGTTTCCTGAACCTGTGGGATCATTTGCCTCATACACAAATAACTCTTAATGCAGGTTTGTTGGTGATAAATTCAGTTTCTGTTTGGCATTATTTTTTAAATCTGAAAACTAGTTTTATTCCATTCTTTTTTTGTTTTAATATTTCCACAGAGAATAAATTTACAGATAAGAGGTTATTTTCATTCAATACACTGAATATAACATTTCACTGTCTTCTGGCTTCCACTGGTGCCCTGCATGTTGTTCTAATCTGTTAAAGAAAATCTGTCTTTTTCCACTTGTATTTCTGTTGTTGCAATTTCATAGGGGAGCATATCTTTCTGTTATGTGTCTGAGTATGGTTTGTTTGTTTATTTATTTACTTATTTATTAATTAACTTTTTGGGGACTCCTTGGATTCTTTAAATCTTTGGATTAAAATTTTTAATAAGTTCTGGAAAGTTTTCAGGCATTATCTCATCAAATACTGCTTCTGCATCTATCTTGCCTGTCCTTCTAGAACTCCAATTAGATGAATGTACATTCTCCCCTCTTTTTCTTCTCTTACCCTCCTTTTATATCTTCATCTTACAATCATGATTGTTTCTTCTGTCCAGCTTGTCAAACCTTCTTCTTTTGTGTTTAATTTACTTCTAAAATTATTTAAAAATTCTTAGTTTCAAATATTATATTTTCAATTCATAATTTCAATATGACTCTTTTTCAAATCAGCTATGTCACCTTTATGTAAAATTTCAAATTTAGCTTTTCTATCTCAATGAAAATCATAAATGTATATATTACATATATAATATATGTATATATATATACATATATAAATAAATTTAGTGGTATTACAGGTCGTATTTGATAATTTAAATATCTTAGGTCTTGCTGGGCCTAATTTTCCTTTTTAACTTTTCATTTGGAAATAATTTCAAAATTAAAGGTAATTTGTAGGAATAAAAGGAGCACATAGAGCATCCATACAAGCTTTCCCTAATTCAAATACTGTTAAAATTTTTAAATTTTGCCCCTTTGATCTATAATTACACACATACACACACACACACACACACACACACACATACACACACACAGACAGAAGTAATATGCACACATTTTAAGAAAGGAAAAAAAATGTAATAAAATTGTAATACTTAATATATACCGATCACAAAAGATGAATACAAGTCACATTTGACTTGTGCAATTAAAAGAGGTACTCAAAGTGGTTACTATCAGAGTAATTTTAATACAGTTTTCCTTTCTTAAAATGTGTATACATTTTTTTGGCTCCGTGTGTGTGTATTTATCTCCATATAAATATATATACGATGTAATTATGTATGTATAATATAAACTTTTTCTCTGACCAATTTCATAATCAGTTGCATATATGACTCTTTACTCATAAAATATTTAGTATTTACTTTCTAAGATAAAGATATTACCCCATATAACCACATGACAGTTAACAACTTTAGTTAATTTAACATTGTTATAATACTGCAATGGCTGAATGTTTGTGTCTATTCATATGTTGAAACCCTAATCCCAATGTGATCCCAACTGAAGGTGGAGCCTTTGGGAGGTAATTAGATAATCAGGGTATAGCCCTCATGAATGAGAGTAGTGCCCTTACAAAAAGAAGCCAGAGAGCTACCTAGGTCTTTCCATGATGTGGAAAGTCACAGTCTACAGCCTAGAAGAGAGCTCTCACCAGACCCTGACCATGCTGCTACTCTGATCTCAGAAGCCCACCCTCCAGAACAGTGAGAAACACATTTCTGTTGTTTATAAATCACCCCGTCTAGAGTACTTCGTTGTAGCATCCCAAACTAAGAAAAATACTTTAATGTATTTCTCCACTCAATATCCTATTTTGTGAATTGAAATAATAATGTTATTTTTTAAGCATATTTTCCCTCCCATACAGAATCCAATTTAGGACCATGTGTTCATCCAAATAACAATAAGGTACATTTTGTTACCTCTTCTCACATACGTTAACCCAAAAATATGGAGTGGCAGCTTCCAAGAAAGCCTGAAATTTATTTCAAGTAAGTCAACTGAAGTGGACATAATTTCTTTTTGATTCCCCATTAACTTTCCTCTGGGTCATGATCAGCCGTTATAGAGAGTTCCAGAAAAGAAATGTACAGACATGTGAGTCAGCACCATCCTCTCCTAGTCTCATTGATTAGGTTATATGACTCAAACTGTGGCCTTTCCCAGAGTTAGCAGTAAAGAACCTCACTCACGTTCTGACATCTTTAATTTGGAGATTGCTGGTTTGGGGTGTGGGAAAGGAGGGAGGGTGAGGTGGTAAAAAGAGAGAAAGAGAAATTGCCTGAGAATGAAGTCTTGCAGAAGCTAGCCAGAATACAAACATGCAGGGTTAGAGAATACCCCCATATCACTGGTTGAAACCTTTGATCCTGACATCACTGAATTTCCCCCCTGGACTGCTCGGTTATACAAGCCAATAAATTCTCCTAAGCTATTTTGAATTGGGTTTCTGTCGCTTATAACTCAGAGTCGGAACTGATTAAAAAGTTTTACAATCTATGTACACAATAAAATTCTGTGTATAACTCTAGAGTGTCTCTCCTCTCAATGCAGGTCAGTAAGCAATAACCAAATGAGGAGGAGAAAGCATATAAAATGATAATAGTGTAGCAGGAAGTAAATCTAAAGAGAAGATAGAAATGCTAATGAGCACATTTAATTTTCATGTAGTCAAATTTTTTCATGTTTTTATTATTGATAAGTTGCCTCGGGAAAAATAAAATGCACATACATGGTAAGTGTATAATACTGCTCCCAAATGAGTCCACACAACCTTGGTTTCTTCCATTATCCTTATATAATATAGAATGAAAAGTGAGACATGAGCGAACAAGATAATAATTTTGAAAAGTGGTTGAACACAGCTGAGGAGTTCTATTCCATTCCTCCATATCTCTCATCTGATTCTTAGAAATAGCCTCTAACTCATTTTCTAGCAGGCTCTCTTTTTTTCTATTGTCAATTCTACATACGGCAGCCAGAAAACACATCACCCTATCGTCTCAATCAAAACCATTCAACCCTTGACACTTCAAACTCTATAATCCTTTACACAACCTACAAAGGGCTCAATGGTGGGCCCTGGCTACCTCTCCAACCTTATTTCCTACCACTATTCCTCACTCATTCTTTCTAGTAGCACCAACTTGCTTTAGGTGTTGCCTGGTTTGCTTGGGTTGTCTGACACACCAGATTCATTCCTTCTGCAGCACCTCTGACTGGAGGATTCTTCCCCAGATAGTCACATGGGTGTTCCTTCATTTAACTCAGGTCTCTTATCAAATATCACATCTTCTAAAGAACTGTTCTTAAGCACCCTACCCAAAACATACTGAGCACTCTTCTTCCACCAGTCTTTATGCCCTTCTACTGCTTTGTTTATATTCATTATACACTACCTGACGTGTTATGCTATGCTGTTTATCTGTTTGTTGCCTCTTTTCCCCTTCTCCACTTCCTCTGTCCCACCCCCTTTCCTATTGCCCATTCTCCTCTGTCTTTCTCGCCCTCTCCCTCTCTCTCGCTCTTCACCTCCACCCCTACTAAAATTTAAGTTCAATAAGAGGAGGGACTTCATATTACTCCCTGCCGTATTCCCAGTCTCTAGACTAGTACCTGATACATCACAGACACTGAACAAATTATAGTTCAACATATATATATATATATATAAATGACTATAAAGTTGACTGTAATTGAGCTAAATATTTTTGAATTTTTTTAAGCTACCCCCCAAAAGAAGGATAAATAAGCACTATACAAGGAAAATACTGGTTTACCAATAAAAATATAAGTTCCTCAGTGAAAATAATGCATTCCTTCAAAAAAATTAAATCATAAAACAATATTGTACATTGCTAAGTTTGTTTTTGATGTCTACCCAGAAAATCTTTTATATGTTCTTGTATGTCAGTTTTGTGGTATGTACATGACATTTCTGTTAAAAGCAATATATATTGCATGTGTGCAATACCAAAATATTCATTTATCCTATCCATTATTACTTTAGATGAGTTGCAGTTATCGCCTATTTTGAACATCATTTGCTAAAAAATAAAATCTGAATAAAACATATAAATAAAAAGTTTCTAAATACTTTTTTCCAATTGTGGAATACCTATTTGAAAAATTAAAATGAAAATATAATATTAACTTTGCAAACACTGTATTTTCCCAATTAAATTTTACAAAATTATCAACTTAAATTTGTTACAAATTGTTTTTATCATTTCATCCTTCATCAGTAAGGAATTGGGCTCTTGGAATTATCACGTGATTTGACAGGCATAAGAGAATATACATGCCAAATATTTTCTAAATCATTAGATGACAGATTAGGAAACAGCCTAAATTATTTTTAAGAAGTAGGTCAATGTAGCTATGGAGTCCTACTAAATCATATAATTGTGTGCCCAACATAACAGTACTTCTGCCACACACACATATAAAAATAGTTCATGCATATAAAGTAATACAGAAGAAGTGGGTATATAATTTTAAGGTACATAAACTATAAGGTTTTATCTTTCATCTTTCCTGTGTTCACGTATTATCTCTTTCTTCATTCTCATATATTCTGATATCCTGCTATTTATTTGGGATTTTACAGTACATTAATTTAGTTTTGAGCTAACACTGGATATTATAAAAAGTAACTGAAAAGAAAGCAAAGCAAACAGGAGGAAAGAAACTAAGAAGTGATTAATGCCAAATCTAACCTTTCTGCTCTGGAGCATCTAGCGCCAAATATAGACCATGTTGCATTTAGTAGTTTTTTTCGATCTCAAGCTGTACTCAGTTTCTTGAAATATAACGCTAATAGATTTAGTTAAAAAAAAAAAAATCCCATGATTATAATCCATGGTCCCTTGGATGTTAAGCCAGATCTTGCTGGGTAAATCTTTTGCAACTGGCAAAGTTGTAGATTATAAATATCGCAATGACTATGATTTAAAAATAACTAGGAAATAAGGCTTCAGGTTTACGTTCCAAGTTCAAATAGGAGTTAATCATTGAGTTTCTGAATACTGAAATCATTGCTTAGTATATTTTTGATTATTTTTCATGATTTTATATAGATCAAAAAGACCATCCATCATAAAAATTTCTCATTTTAAAAATAACACTTACTTAATTTACCAATTTTAAATTGAAATACAAAATAATGAAACAACATAGTAAATGATATGACAGAGAATATGAATAATATAGACAGAAATTATAGCCAAAGATTAAGAGAGATGAACTATTTTCCCAGTTTTTAGACTACCCTGGTCCTACTTCGCTTGAAATCTCCTTTCTAGTGGCAGACATAGAGAGATGACAGAGATAGAGACCGAGATAGAGACAGAGACAAATTATACATATATGTGCGCATGCGCGCACACACACACACACACACACACACACACACACACACACTATATATATTTGAAATTTCACCTCCTTTGTTGAACATGTTCAGCAGAGGAAGGAAAGTTGAAAATTCAATTACTCCACACCAAAAGCCAATACTCAAAAATAGTTCACTTTTTGTTTGAGGCTCTAATGTTGAAGTCCTGGCTATATCAAAAAGTCTTGGCTCATTTTTGAGCCTTGAAAATTTACTACCTAACCTACATATATCTTGTTCTCAGTTTCAATGTCTATAAAATGGAGATATTAATAACACCTACCTCATAAGGTTTTGCTAAGTATTAAATCATATAATTCTCATAAAGTGATTAGCAATTCTATATCTAACTTCGTAACAGTCCAAAAGTTATTTACTGTTGTCATTATTATTCTTAATCAAAAGCTTAATGAGAGCGGAACTATTGCCCCATTTATAAAATAATATTTTAACTTCATTTTCAAATTTTGTTATGTCAAACCTACTCCTAATCATGAACTGAACATTTAACTACAAATGTAATTTAAATAAATACGTTTTCAGTGTGTGAGAGGCTGTTGAAAGTCTTTTTAATAAATATATCCACAATTTTTTCAACTATCAACTGGTGATTGTGGGGACTTTGTAGTAGCGGAGTGAAATCTCTGAGTTCGACTAGGAAAAGATAAGGAGAGGCATGATTTTGGCAATGATATCCCTAAAGCATACAGTGGAGAGAGAAAGAGGAATTTTAATACTATCTAAGCAAAACAGACGGATTGTGTACAATGGGACCCAGTCTCAGATGATAGTCTTGGCAGACCATTGGAGAGGGCGCTGTCCAAAACAAGGCCTTTAAACAGCTACACCACGGTGACTTCAGAATTACCCTATCTAATCATTGGTGTACTGCCTCAGAAAATAACATCTTTAGTATAAAGAAATTTTAAATCAGTTCATTGATCGGACAGGTAAGTAGATAGAACTGTAAAACAGTGCTTTAAACACGAGATGACACTCTTTTTCTCATTGCAGTCTCTTTGAAATTAACTTGAGCTTACTATTTTTAAGGTAATGTGACAAACCACTGGGCAAAGATACCAAGGTAGTCTAATGATATGAAATGTATTTTACTAAAGAGAGATAATGTCATTGAATTCATTTTCCAGAGTTACTGGAGAAAAATACATACTTCACATTGTTCCTTCCTTCTGCACTTCAAGTTAACAAATTAAATTATATATATATATATATATATATATATATATATATATATATATGCAATAAGGATATTTTTCTCATTATATTTAGTTATTTGCTTTTTCTTAAAGATAAACAACTATTATGGGTAATCTTACCTAGTGTCTATCTCTTCCATGGGGTAAGTATATTTATATGTATGATATTTTTGCCATGTTACTAATTATCTCGGAGTATATTTTAATGAAATACGTGGAATTTGATAAAGAATTAGGAGTCATGCTAATTGAGCTTAGTGTTTATGAGCTGTAGCAAGACTAGTATGACAAGAGTTTAGTGAGCAAAGAGGACAGCGTTAGGAGACGAAGTCTGAGAAATGGGCAAGAGGCAAGATCAGGACAGTGAAAAATATTAGAATTTGTTCTTCCAATAGAGAAAGACTATCTGTCATGAGGAATGAGAGTGAAAGAAAGTTCAGTGATTAAGATGTTTTGATATACAGAAGAGAGTGAAAGATCACTTTTGAAGACAATGTGCATTGCATTACAGATGATAGGATGTACTCACCTGTACAAAAAAAGAGGTGAAAAATCTCACATCACTGAATAGTGGCAAAGAAGTTAGAACCACCAAAAGGTATTGCTTATATTCAGTGCAAAATATCAAAGAAAAAAGAGAAAATCTGTTGTGCTTTTAAAATTTGAAATGTCAAAGTATTCTTGTAAACTGAAGATAAAAATATAGGAAAGGAATCACCTATTTTCCCACTATTTTATAATATATTTATAATTTCAGTGTTCATAAGTGTAGGTTGTATTTAGCTATAGTAGGACATATATAATTTTGTACCACGTTTTCCCCAAGAGACATTATAGCTTATGTATTTTTATTTTATTATAATCCTTATATTTACTTTTAATGGTTGCATATTACCCACAAATGTGCATGTCTGAGAGTATTATTGGCCATTTCAGTTGCTTCTGAGTTTTTATTACACATAATACATCCATCAGCATCTTTAAACATACGACCTTTCCCATATTTTGTACTATTTCCTTAGGATAGATTCCCAGAAGGAATATTAATGGATCAGACACTATGAATACTTTTCTAGTTTTTTTCCCCCTATATACTGCCAAATTGCTTTTCAAAAGGGCTGTGCCAATTTTAATTGCAACGAACAGTTTCTGAAAGTACCAGATTCACTGCATCCTTGCCAACATGGGACAAGATTATTTTTAATACTGTCATTTAGTAGATGAATAACAAGTCCTTGTATTGTTCATATCACTTTTAATCTAAGAGACCAGAGGATGGGAAAGGAGAATATCTGAAAGTAAGGAACAATCTGACAAAAAAATCCCTATTCTAGTAACGATCTTTGTGGTCAAGGTGGTTAAGTAGATGCTGGAAAATCACCAAACAAGTTGAGTTCACAATAAATCGCATACACATAAAACATGCTGATAGGTAAGTGTAAACCTGGGCAGGAGCCTCGGGAAATGTCATGAATCCAACTCTTTGGTCTAATATAAATCAGCACTATTAATCATGCAACTGAAGACAAGGAAAGCAAGATACTCACGTGTGAAAATAAACAAATGTACATACACTTTCAAAGGAATCCACCAACTCTACTTCTAAGACCTACAGATTCTTGCACACGTGAAATAATGTGTACAAGAATATTCATGACAGCGTTGGTTGTGTTAGCCAAAAGATTTGGAAAAACATAATTGTTCATCTGAGGGGACTGGTAAATAATAAATTATGGTACTTTCAATAAATGTAACGCCATAGAGTTGTAAAAATGAATGAGGACACTCTTTAGGCATCAACTTTGATAGTCCTCCAAGACTGAGTTTAAAAAGCAGTAAGGAAAACATGTATATAAAATGTTACCATTTGTATAAAAATTTGAGAAAACAAACACACAAACAAAAATTTAGTGCTTTGACTAGCTGTCAGATTGAACATACCCATGAGCTATACAAGAAGGCAATGGCTATTAGAGGGAGCAAATAATCAACCAACTTTCTTTTTCCTCTCCTTTCTTTTCCAATAATTGCATGATTTGTTTAAGTATAATTTATGAGGTCATAAAAATCATGCTGTAGAGAGTTCAGCCAATACGCCAGAGGAAACTGCTACTTAAAAATATGTTACAATAACAATGCATTTATGCTTTTAGGAAAATTCCACCCATTCCTATATCGCTTTGCTCTTAACGCAGTTATAATTCCTGAGCTGTAAGTATGAACCAAGAGGAAAAAAATGTTCAAAATATTCAGCTATATTTGCTTTCTGATTTATATAAGGAAGCATGGCTTTCTCCTTTATTTAAAGTCAAATTTAACATAATCTTTAATTGCATTTAATAAACAACTGGGTCAGACTATAGTTTATCTTAAGATAGAATAGCTCATACTGTCTCAATTTCAGCTTGAGCTAATGAGAATTAGCAGGGTAACTGATGAGATATACATACATATCAATACATTTACTATTTTTATTTTTTAAGCTGCTATGCCAATAATAATTCTTTATTTGAACCATAAAATTCAAATACATTTTAAATTTTATTACATCAAGACAAAGATTTGGAAAACAAAGTCCAAAATGACCCCTGAAAAATATTCCAAGTGAAAAACTGTTGGCCGAATTTTGCTTGATATATAGTAACTTAATGTGGATAAAGGAATATTGCACAATTAGTTCTTTCCTTCCAAAATTAAGTATATCAGTCCAATGTTTTGCTCCCAATATAGTTGTCTAGAATCCAAAAGCACTATCATTTTTCAATTATTCTTTTGTTTGTTTAGTATAGGTTTTTGTATGGTTATAGTAGTACCTATTCTAAGCAAAATTTATTTTATATACTTAAAAATAGAATTCCCATAATCCCCCCAAATGTTAATATTTTATCTAAGCCTTTTGTATATGAGAATGTAAATTCCTCCTTCATATTAAATCTCGTATTTTGCTTTATTCTCTATTATTTCATCAGCAGTTTCCAATGTTATTACCAACCTTTCAAAATCATGGTCTTATGGTATATATCATATATATCATAATGTAATTGTTCCCCTATTATTGGCCACATAGATTATTTTTATTACCAAATGCCATTTTAATAAAACTGTGTATATTTCTGATTAAATATATGGAATTAAATTCTAGAAGCAGTATTACTGAAACAAAGGGAACATTTCAACACACACAGTGGTTATCTGTTGTTTTTACCAGTCCAGCATCCATTTTCCCTTCTGCTGGTAAAAGTTCCTTGATTTTCCTTTGAATATGGTTTTGGTAGGAGTGGCAATGAAGGTGCCCTAGTGATCCATGGATTAAAGCATAGGCATGAAACCTGTCTATGTCAGTCACACATCTCATTCGGGAAATTTGGGTCTGGAACAAATTGACACATGGACAGAAACGGACCGATGCTGATTCAGCCTAGTGACCATAGCTGGCAAAGATTTCATCAGTTTCTCTTATGGCTCTGTAACTATTCTGTTTCCTCCCCTTTTCTTTTGATTCTGTAAGCTACAAATACCTACCCTCTTTTTGCTGTGTGCCTTATTCTTTAAGTTAGTTATAACTGATTTCTGTAGCATGCAACAGAAGAATTCTGTAAACACCAATGAATAATAAGCCTAACCACTTCAGGAGAAGCTGCAGTTCACCTCACCTTCATCATCTCCAGCAGCTTTTGTAAATGAATCACTTGTAACCTTTGCTAATTTGATCAGCTCAAAAGTGTTACCATTTTTTAAATTTTTCCTTTACTTTTTATCATTAAGTTAAATTTTTAGCTGCTTATTGGCCTTATATACTTATGGCTTTTGTATAGTATCAATTTATTTCTTTGTCTATTTTTTATGTTGGTATACTGATAATTTTTTATTATCTAATAATAATGCCTATTGCATCCCAATTGTATTCAAGGGACTAGAGATCAAATGATGAATATGAGTTTCTCTCTTGAAGAAGTTTTCAGTCTAATGAAGGGGATTGATATAAACTGGGAATCACAATATTTTGAGATAAATCCTATAACAGAAGGAAACACAGTGAAAGGTTTTTGTAAGAGTGAATATTAAACTATTATGAGTATTGTGTTTAACGTATTTCCTTGATTTACTTATGGCATTTTTGACTTAAAATTGAGTTGTTAATTTTTATAAGGTCAAATATTTATATTTTGTGTTTGTATAGCCTCTAATTTCTTTTTTTTTTTTTTTTTTTTTTTTTTTATTAATTAGTTTCAGGTGCACAAGACAAAGCAAAACTTAGACATTTATCATTTATATCCCTCACACTGTGTGAACCCCCCTCCCCCCATCCACTATCCCTCTGTACGTTCCCAAAACCTCTCACCTTCCCCTTATCCCCACCCCCCTGCCCATCTAGCAACCCTCAGTTTTTCCTCCATTTTTCCAAAACTGTTTCTGATTAGTTCATTCACTTATTCTTTTCTTTAGATTCCACATATAAGTGAGATCATATGGTATTTGTCTTTCTCTTTCTGACTTATTTCACTTAACATAATGTTCTCTAGGTCCATCCATGTTGTTGCAAATGGTAAGATTTCTTTCTTCTTTATGGCTGCGTAATACTCCATTGTATAAATGTACCACAGTTTCTTAATCCAGTCATCTACTGATGGGCATTTCGGTTGTTTCCAGGTCTTGGCTATTGTATATAGTGCTGCAATAAACATAGGAGTGCATAAAGATTTTTGAATTGGAGTTTTGGATTTCTCTGGATAGATACCTAGGAGTGGGATTGCTGGATCATAAGGTAGTTCCATTTTCAGATTTTTGAGATATCTAATTTCTTTTAACTTGATTTAGAGTTTCTTTATATCAACTCTGCTTTATCTGACATTTATTTCAGAATGTAACATGAGATAGGAAGTGTACCCTTTTTTTAACAAATAATTAGTCAATGTTCCCAACACCATATATGTGTGTGTGTGTGTGTGTATACACACACATATATATCATTTATTTAAATTTTCTCATAGATTTATGATTATTGTCTATATTGTGTTTTATTTTCACATGTCTTAGAGTTTGTGTCTGAGCCTCTTTTAATTTATTCTGAACATTTGTCTGGAGGTTAATATACTGTACTAATTACTGCCATTTTTAGTATGTTTGAAATTGGTTGACAGTGCGACTTCCTCTCAATGTTTTTTTTTTTAATTTTAAAAAATTTTGCTCTTATAATCTATTTGCTACTACAGGTGAACTTTACAATCTCTAAATTTTACAGTGATCTCTTTGGAATTTAATTCGGATTCTCATACATATGTATGTCTATATGTGTGTATATAGACATACATACACATTCAGTGCTTCAATTTTGGAAATTTCTCTACTTCACATTTCTTGTAACTATTTGTTAGTAAAGGTTTGAGTAATATCCTCCAATTTTTGGCTTATTATAACAAAATGAGAAAATTTCAGGCAGCATTGAAATAACTCCTTATAACATTTAAATTATAAAGTTGAATTATACATATATATATATATGGAGAGAGAGAAACAGATAAAGAGAGACACTCAGAGAGAGAAGGAACCAACAAAGAGGGTAAAAATTATTTTTTAACTGCCTTCAAGTAATTTCAGGATCAGCCTGTTTTGTGTTTCAGTCAGCTAGATTAAAAACCAACGATTATTTTTTATCTCTTTAAATGAAGAGAATTAGGCCAACATTATCACTAAAATAACTTTATCAATGCAACCCATTATTTGCTAATTGTTGCTTAATATAAAATATTAAGGTACTTCTCCTGTTTGTAATTAGATAGCTGTGTTCACTCAAAGAAGTCAACTTGTGTTTCTTATAATCAATTCATCTAACTCCTCAAAAATTGGAATTCAAGAAATCAAAGATGCTATCATTATTTTATAGACAAAGAAACTAAAGTAGTGATTGGTATGGTAGGAACTCACCAGCACACAGACAGAGTGGAGAAATTTATTAGTTTACATGCCCTTTCATGAAGCCATAGTGTATTTGTGTATACTTATTGCAATTCTTCTTGTCTGGAAATATTTAAATTTACAACTAATTGTATACAACCAGCCTCTACCTCTGGCTATTGTATTTGACTGAGGGCCCTGGGGAAGTCACCCACAAATGTTGCCCTTCAGTGAGTAATTGATTCAGCCCTGATGTCATCTATATATGTCATGAAAACATTTCATAGTCAAAGTCCAAACAAAATGCTAACTGCAGCAACTCAGAACCAAGTGCTGTGCATCAGTTATAAACCATCTCTTTTCTTCAGTTGCAAATTTGCATTTTAGTTCAATGAAGTGTCTTTTCCAACCACTGTGGGGTTGTTTTCTGATGGAATCTAGCAAAACTTTTTATTTTGTTTTGCTTTCTTTCCTTGAATTATATGAGAGAGATAGTAGTTCTTTAAAATGCTCTTCTTATCCACGCAGGTTTTCGTTTTGTTTTGGTTTTGATTCTGTTTTAAGCTAACTTAGAGCTGTAGCTGCTAAGCTTTTTAAACAATTTTGCCTTACTCTGGAACACATGAGAATGGAAACAGCTGGAAACAATTTTGGTGTTACCTGGAGTCCCTGAAGCTCACCTAGCAATCACTCTGAAGTCCTCAGACTTCTGGAAATAAGAAATCCTGTTTTAGAGATGCTAGTAAATAATTCCTTAAAATTCTATAGACATAATGACTGAATTAAGTGCAAACATTTTACATGCAAACATACCTCTAGCCCTATAAATCTTAGATAACATCTCTAAATGCATTCCAATTTATCATTTTCTTGATCTCAACACAATATTAATATAATGCAATATTATGTCAGATACTAAAATAGGTACATGCACAAATTGGTAAATACAGTCATTTCTTCCTAAATTACTATTTCACAAAATGTGGAGCTATTTCATGGACAACTGACATGAGATTCACTTTGACACTTAGTAGTTAACAAAAAATGTTTATAGAGCTGGCTCTACCTTCAACTGACTTTGGATAGTCAATATCAACTTCGTGGAATAAAGTTCTTCCTTACACAAAGAGGAAGTTAGACTAATGACTTGGGTTCTTCCTGCTCCAAATATCTGATTCCTGTTTAACTTTCATCTAAGAGTTTCATAATCATCCAAAGGTGACGTTGTGTGCTAGATATGGTAACGGATGGTTTACTTGCTTTTTTAAAACACTATTTTCCTAAAGTTTTGCTTTTCAGAAGGGAAAAGAAACAGGCGGGGTGGGGTGGGGATAAGGTTAAGGCTTAAGTGGGTGGTATATGCATTCTTGAATCTGCATAAATAACATATTGACATGGCATTATATACAAGACTTCCCCATCTCCTAAAACTGGATTTTATAGCAGCAGTCTTAAAAATTTTTCTTGAATGACGGAAATCCAGTCAAAAATTACTGTTAGCATTGTGTGCTCTGAACTTATATCTTGTCATAAGAGAACTTGCAAGTCAGTTGGTGTTAATTCATTATGTGGTATGGCTTTTTGGGAAGACAATTTCAGACCTTAATATGAAAACATAGTTCACAAACCAATTTTTGAAAGTGAAGTTAGGTTCCATTCACATGAGGGTAAAAAAAAATAGCAATTCTTTTGAAATGTAAGCTAAAGACCCTAAAGAAAATAATGAAATGGAAAGCACAGAAAATGAAACTGGAATCATAATTGCACACTGTTTTATGCATAAGAGAATAGAACCTGGGAAAATATCACACAGTTTTATCTGCCATTGGACTGACTGGATAACCAAATTGATTTTGAATTAAAAACAAACTTATTTTGAAAGTTTGGGAGTACTTTGGCATTTCTTTTCAAAAGATCATATTATGAAAACTTTAGGGAAACTTTGATCTCAGACCCTAGGGTTTTTGATCAGCTTTCACAGAGGTACATGCATATGTCACTCCGAATACAGAAGAAGCAGAATGTTTCTCATTAAAATTATGCTTATAAATTCTCCCTTACTACTTCCAATTCACTCACTCTCTTTAGATTAGGTTATATAGATTTAACCTTGGGTAGTCATAAATGATTTTTTAAATGTTGTTAATTTGACAAATATGTTAAAGAATAAATATTTCCCACTTTGGTCCCTGTGAAGAATATTATGTTCGATTCTAAATTTTTTTTTTTTTTAAAGAGCAGATATCCTGTCATTTAATTGCTTAATCACCTCTGAATCCCTCTCCTGTCTTTAATCCTGATCGTATTCAGTGCTATTGTTCGGATCCGTAGCTTCAGGACTAACATTTATTAGATTACCACCACGATTACCTTCCATTCTTAGATTAATTTGAGTATATGTGTGTGGGTAGGTGTGTATTAATTAGAGATAAAATTAAGATGGAAAGAGACTAGGCCATAGGATGGGGGGGTAGAAAAAATTGGTTACTAAGAGATAAATATTCTATATAAGTTATTTACTTATTATTTTTTGTTTATGATCTATTTCACCCCAATAAAATATAAGCTTCATGAGGGCAGGGGTCTATGTCTCATTTACTCTCTGATGTAGTCAAAGCAACTATATCAGTGCCCTGCACATAGTAGGAACACAGTAACATTTGTTAAATTTTACTTGAATAAACCACAATTATTTAGTATTAGATAACTTAAGAGATGAGAATTTTGCCTTCTGAAGTACATTCATCACTCAAGATGGGTTCATGAATTTGTTTCAAATGTGGGTGATTGCATTACTTCTGAGAACCTTTCCAGTGAAAGAGTGTGAGAGTGAGAAAGAGAGAGAACGCGAATGAATTTCTGGATGAGGTTTTTAATTCCCTTAAATGCATTAGTTTTCACACAGGCACACAAATGATTTCATCATTAATTGAATAAAAACAAATTACTATTAAATACAAGAAAATAAATCTCACTATCTTACTTAACGATGTAGAAACTCTAATCATGACCACTTGACAAAATATGTTTTATTTAATAAGATAATGGTATTTATTGCATTGTGATTCATAGTAAATATCTTTTTATAAAAGTTATGCAGTATTGAAATTAAAATCTGGTATAGGTCAAAAAGTGAATTTAGTGGCCTAGAGTCTTGACAAGTTGACATTTACCTGAGTTACTAAAATCCGTCTAGAAAATATGGCAGACCGAGAGCTCATGGGCTGCCCTGCAGCAAGACAAGTCAAAACTGAAGTGAATTTGCAGAACTGGCAGAACTTGAATTGCCTGCATAAACTCGGTGGCTATCACTATTACTCCCCAAAGCCTGCATAATTTCTCCCGACCCCCAAACACACCTTGCACAATTTCTGCTTTCAGTCAAAGGTTGACCCTACTGCTTTATCCTAACATTTATGCTCATTGACACATTTCTCTGTACTTGATCACATTTTGTCCTGGTAGTTGTGAACATATATTTAATTATCTGGAGAAAAAAATTCCCAAAGTAAAAGTCCCCCTAAAAAAAAAAAAAAAAAAAAAAAACTACAAATGAGTAAAATGGCTCTGTTTCTGTTTAAAGACTTGTGGCTTACCTCAATACATAATGCAGTGGATTTACTAGCTGTTACTTGATAGCAATGTGAAAAAAACCACTTTCTTAGCCAAGTAGTTCAAGTTTTCCTCAGAAGTTCAACTTTTATTATTGGCTGTTACTGGTAACTTGATTTTAATTTAAGCTTATTTTAAAATTATTGATTAGTAATGCATAACACATTTTAATTCTATTACCTCCATATCAACCCATAGGGGAAAACAGTTGTTACCAGCTCATAGCACTGCATAAGTGAAAACACAACACTAAAACAACTGCTTAATATGTTTAATAATCTTAATAAAGTCCTGAAAGTTACAACTGAACTATTGCAATATTAAAATAATCACGTGGCAGCAAGTAAATTTTTTATGGGAATGTAACAAGCACAATCTATACTCTAATCCTATCAGAAAACTAAAGTTTTAAACCAAATGTGATAACTTCTCAGGAGAATATATTTACTGCTAATTTTCTACTAACCCGAATGTAATGCATAGTATTCAATTAAAAGAATACTAAAAATTCCATTTTACAGTTCATGAATTAAGTAATGAAAAAATGTGCATCTATCCTCAGACACAAAACTAACATCACTGCTGGTTTGCCAGTAAGTAATTTATCTGTTTCAGAATAATGTACATCACTAAGCAGGGAGAAAATGAAACCTTTACTATTAAAAAAACACTGACTGAAAATGCTGACATTTTGGACAGCTCCCTTCTGATTTTTTTTTTTTTTTTTTTTTTTTTCTACAGCATTTCTATTATGTGTCTCACTTTGATTTTTTTCTGCTTTACCAAATCAGAAATGAGCCCAACCGGAGTGGTTTCTGGGGTTTGGGTTTGATTTTTGTTGTGTTTTGGGGCAAGATTCCTCCAGTGAAAGATATTAAGAAGCTACACAACAGGGCAAGTGCTCCCTTGTATTAAGCCAATTTTTATTTTTCCAAAGATTCTAGCTGGCACGCAGGGAGCTGCCCTTTCCACTTCCATTCCCCGCTGCAATCCCATCGCCTCGGTCAAGGACCACAACCTTTCTCATCTATGCCAGGTTGGGGACAGTTCCTTAGTGACTAGATATTTCAAGAACTTTCCCAAGCCAAGACTGCTATGGAGACAAAGACCACACACAAAATAATCGCCAGGAGTAAGTTTGTGCGTCCTGAAGAGGGATCTAGAAACCACTGCACTGAGCTACGGAGATTTGGACTTAGCCCAGCCACACCATCCATTTGCAGCCCCCATAAAATCCACCTCCTGCGGAAAGATTTGTAGTGCGGGTGGAACTCCCTCCCAGTGGCTTTACAAAATAAAATAATTTAGTATAGAATAAAAGCAGCGTAGCCACCGGAGAAAGCGGGTACGTAAACCTGGTTAGTCTTGGTGGTCAAAGTACTCTCGGTCTGGTTGTCCAGACCCCAGCCCGCCAAAACTTTCTCGGAGTGCGAAGCCGCGGGGGCAGCCCGCAGCTGCCCGCGGCTCATCAGGCCTATTCCGGTCACCGGGAAGTGGCTCCACCTGGACTCGCACACGAGCCCCGCCCCGCTTCTGCCACGCTGTCCTTTCCCTGACACCCGTGCCCCACGCCCGCGCCGGCCAAGATCAGTCTCTGTCAGCCCCTCAAAGCAGAACTCTCTCCATCCCCAAATCTGCGCTCCCGAAAAGTATAGTGAGCTTCCTACCAAGGGACGTCACATGCAAAAAAAGTCTAGCCTAGCTCCACTCCCCTTCTCCTTTCTCTTCTTCTTAGAGGCGGACCAACCGTTACTTTCTCCTCCCCTCCCCACCCTCCCTAAGTCCCCAGCGCCAAGTGGGACTTTGAGGAGGCTCGGTGAATGCGCCTGTCCCCTGACGCGCTGGATACACAGCTCCCTGTTTTCATTAAGGCAATAAAGTTCAATTTGCCCTGTTCGTCGCGAGCTACTGTGGACTTCCCCAGGCGTAACGCGCGCTCTCCCTCCCGCTGAGCCAAGAGCATCCAATTCACTCCTTCCCAGCCTGGATCCTTGAAGGACGTCGGTTCACGCGAGAGGGAACCCACCGCGCTCCCTGCAAAGTGCCCCAAACCACGCGCCCACACATGCATGTACACACACAATGCCGTCCCCGCGCTATCAAAGTCCGTCAGCGCCGAGGGGAGAACACAGGAGCTGGATTGGCACTGGCGCGGGCATGAGCCTAGCCGTGCGTCCGGACTAGCTGTCCAGCTCCTAAACACCCTTGTCCGGATGCCCCGGGCACAATAAGGCTCGTAACCCCCAAAGGTTAACACCAGTGGTCCCGCGGGCCGCACAGGCACTGCCCAGGCGGACCTTACCTGCGAGACGCGCGGTCTCCCGCCGCTCGGCTGGCCGGAGGGCCACAGGGACGCTGCAGCTGGGGTCCCGGAGATGCTGCTGCTCCGCTGCCGCTGTCCGGATGCCCGGCGCCAGCATCACTTCGCCGCCTCCGCTTCCTAGTGCTCTGTTCTCTCGGCCGCCCCTCCCCGGCGGCCGAACGCAAGACGGGCAGCGCCGGCGGCGGCGGGGTGGGCAGCGGCGGCGGCGGCGGCGGCAGCGCCCGCTCGAGCTCGCCCAGCGGCACCAGCCCCAGCAGCCGCGGCGTCAGCCGGAGCACCGGAGCCGGGCTGCGCTTCCCCGGCGAAGGCTCTGGCCTCCGCGACTGACAACGCCCGGCAGCCAATCGCTGCCTCGCCCCGCGCGGAGGGGGGGAGACCAATCAGAGCGGAAGGCCCAAGATTTTCCTCCGCCTTTGCTCAGCAGGCTTGTTTCCGGGAGAGGCGGCGATGCTGCTGGGCTTTGGGATGGGGGAGGCGCGGGAGGGGCGCGTGGTGGAGGACTCTTGGTTCCCGAACCTTAGGTGCGGCGACACAGCCGGGCCCACCCACCGAAGTGGGCCTGGGGTCTTTTCTGACTGCCGGGTACTCGCGGCTTGGCAGAAAACGGCGCCCCGGGATGACTGTCCCCAGAGCCCGGACCAGGCGGTTCAGCATTTTGGCATCCCTGCCTAGCGGTCGTGGGACGCGAGAACAAACGGCGTTGCTGGAGAGCGAATCCCTGGAGGTGGTCGCCGCCTTGAAGGAATCACGCGAACAGTCACCAGACAGCGCCCCCGTCCTTCTCCCTTTGGCAGCTTTGGCCGCTGGAAAGAGTGGTACTTCTGAGCCTCCGAACCACTCCTTACAGTACTCAGTACAGAAGTGTGCCCGAGCTAATAAAAGAGGCACATAGAGAAATGTTCTCAAAGTTATAGGTAGAGTGGACCTTCTCTACCTACCCTCCAAATATTATAAATGCCCCCACCTTTACACACCCAACAGAACACCTCAAGAAGCAAATGGAGAAAGACAGCTTAAGCAGGCAACTTAGTTGATTTGCTTTTTTTTTCCTTCTTTTTCTTTGAAGAATCACTTTTGGGTGATACAATAGGGTTTTTTTTTTTGCTTGTTTTGTGCGTGTGTGTGTGTGTGTGGTGTGTGTGTGTGTGTGTGTGTGTGTGTGTGTGTGTGTGTGACACAAACACCAAAGAAGTGATGTTATTTAGCAGGGAAAGAAAACGACAACGAAAAGTGGCAAACTTTTTTCCGCACTATTTTCTTTACAACACTGTAATGATCTTTTCTTGTGAAGCATTTTAAGTCCCTTCAATCTGAATGTGTCTGAATGGTCCAGAGTTCTAATAAGGCTATGATACATGTCACAGTTAAAAGGCAATCTAAGTTCTACTTGAAGGCTTTAATAGGTCTGGGTCTTTCCCCAAGTGACCTCTCTCTCTAACGGGGATAATCATAGCTATCTTACAAGGTTACTGTGAGAGCCAAAACTCAAGTGTATAAAAGTTAGCTACATAGTTGACAAACAGTTGGAATTCAGTATGTTAGCTATGCTGCTGCTACTGTTTCTAATTATATTTTAAGTGACCCGCTTTTTTTCTTTTTTCTTTTTTTGCGATAATCACTCCTCTCTTCAATTATCTTCCTTTTAAGATAACTCCAGGTATCGTGTGATACCCAAAATAAACTCTGCCTAAATTTTATGAGCACCATAAGGAAAAATTGATTGCAGAGTAGACTTGTGTATTGCCACCTTTTAGTACTATAGAAAATGTATGCACATCACCACCATTCTTCCCAATTTTCTTGTGCCCTTTCCCTTTTCAGTCATTTGACCAATCTAGTTTGGGAGCTAGACCAAGGCTTCTTAAGGAACCAACTGTGCTAAAACAAATAATGATACATTTATTTTTTAGGCTAAAAACAGATATGTACCATGTCACTTTGAATTTTTAATCTAGAATATTTTGTTGTTACTGTTTATTTAGTTTTTAAAAATCATTTTTTGTTTGTTTTTATTGTGTCACTTAAAATCAACACTCTCGTTAACTGTATGAGGTTATCAGTAGAGGAATGGAGTTTAAATCTGGGAGAGAAAGATAAAAATAAGTCTTTTATTCAAACTTCATGGGGGAAAGTGTTGATATTTACAAAAAGTAGAAGTATGTAAACTTAAATCCTAAAGCTGGGAAATTTAATTGCAAGGACAATTTAGAAATAACTCTGATTAAAGATTAGTTTAGAATGATCTCAATCAAAAGACTAATCTTCACTAAATGTGAAAATGTTATAAGACTTTAGAATGTTGTATGCTATTGAGAAACTTTCAGAGATGTGCATACAAAAATACCCACACAATTTTTCTCACCTCTTCTCCATGCCCTGCCAAATAAACTATTGTCCAGTATTTTGTAATATTTTTTTAATGTTATCTGGCATTTTGCAACAGCTAATCCTGAAAATATATGGGTCCTATGTACCACATTCTTTAGTGATTAAGATAATCAAATGACTGTGTTGCAGAAGCAAAAATGTTAAAGAAAATGAACAACATGTATACAGATATAACAGCAATACTTTATATGACTAGTGCCACACACAAGTAGCTCTGAGCAAAACAAACTTGCACAATGAACATCAATAGCCATGAAATATTTAAAATCAGTGAAGATGGAAAATTTTACAAACAACTGAAAAGATGACGTGCTGATGTTAGGTTTTCAAAATTTATTGGGGTGACATTAGTTAGTAAAATTATATAGGTTTCAAGTATAGATTTCTATAATACATCATCTATATATGGCATTGTGTGTTCACCACCCAAAATCACATCTCCTTCCATCATTATATATTTAATCCCCTTTCCCTCTTCTACTACCTCCTCCTTACCCTGTGGTAACCACTGAACAGTAGCCTGTGTCTATGAATTTTTGTTTCTTATTTATTTATTCCTTTGTTGCTTTCAGTTTTATATCCCACATATAAGTGAAGTCATACGGTTCTTGACTTTTTCTGTCTGACTTATTTTGCTTAGCATAATAATCTCCAGATCCATCCATGTTGTCACAAATGGCAGTATTTTCATCTTTTCTTATGGCTGAGTAGCATTCCATTGTGTATATGTACCATGATGTTAGGTGTTTTGCGTTGCTGTTGAATTTCATGGAATGTATTGGGCAGAAAGTCTAGTGTTATTTAATTATATGACTATTTAAGGAGCTGATCATATTTAATTAAATTATTTTGTTTTTGCCTACTTAGATATATCCATTTGCCTCCCCATGCAATGAAAGAATACATTCAACTTAGTGGAGGAAGATATTTGCATAGACACTACTTAAAGCAATAACCACTTGCCTGATCTTGAAAATACATTAAATAATTTCAAGTTAATTGATGCAAAAAAGTCTATATTTATCAAGAATAGAAACTGAATACTTCAGAGTTAGTTCTGACAAAAGCTATATCTAGGAAGCAAAAAACTGAATAAAAAGGAAATGAATCAGTCCAGTTCTGGTGCTGGTTATGACTGGGTGAGCAATCGTAGGTCCGTCACTTAAACTTTGCCAGCTATCCTTATCTGCAAATTAGAGATTATAAACAAAATCAAACCTATAGCTGCCTTTCTCAGATGTGAGGATTAACTTATAATTGGAACTGCAAACCACAATGAGCTTTTTGCAGAAAAACCCTTACAAAAAGGTAGAGTACTGGAATGTAATGACAATATTCCCCTTTCTTGAATGTGACTTAGCTTAATTCTCACAATAACTCTGTTCATTATGGATACATAATGCCATCTCTACAAGTGAACATATTTAAGTTCCAAAGAGGCTCTTTTACTAGGTTGGTGCAAAAGTAATTACAGTTTTTGCACTTATTTTTAACATTTTAAACCACAATTACTTTTGCACCCAACTAACACTCATTTTATGATACATTGACCATCAGGTATACTATTTGTTGATGTTGTTCAGAAATAAATGTTTTTTCCATAGTTGAAATGTGCAAGTTTAAATGCTGGCACCATAATTTAGATGAAGGATAACTCATTCTGTTTAATATTGTATGTCAAGCACCTGGAACAAAGATATTTCCCCAAACAATATAATTAATTTGATAACTTGAAACACATAAAGCCTCTCATATTTAAAACTCTAAAACATCTACAACAGTGGATATTATTCAAACTCATATTAAAAGATTAATATTTAAGTCTTTTATGTTAAAATGTTGAAGCAAATCTAGACAAGAAAACAACGAAAACCACCAGAGTGGAATTGGATTGTATTTGGTTCATCGTAACTAGTATTTTAAAAAATATATACTACATACCAGGACAAGTGTTCTCTCTCCCCCACCCCCAAACACACACACACACACACACACACACACACACACACACACACACCTGTGTAAACAGAATAAGGTCACTTATCAAAATTTTATAGGAAACAGGACTCCAAACCAAGTAAATGTTCAGACTCCTAGTCCTATACTTTTTCCACCACATCATAAATTTCTCCTGAGATTTGGGAATGATCCGTAGAGAGAGAATCACTAAAACTAAGAGAATGTAAATGATATCCAAGGACAAAATGAAAACAGAGAAACACACCTAGGAAACCACTTACATAATGAAGAGAAAGTAAAGATGGTGGGGTTTTTTTTGGGGGGAAGGGGAAAATTTAATCTGAAATCTAAGAAGACAATGCAAAGTAATGTGGTATTATGGAATCCAAGGAAATATAAGGTTGCTAAAGAACTAGAAAGTAAATTTTATCAATTATTGATTGTATTGACTAGAGATGGTGGATTAAGTGAGATCTTTGGTTTCTTTTACAAGGACACTTATGGTAGGTGAGTAGGGTGAAACCATTTGATTCACACAGGATGAGGAAAGGATAGCTCAAATGGGTATGTTTCTACAATATTAGAAAATAGCTATGTCATTTTAAGTTCAATATTTTAATATAGAAGTGGAGTCATGATTTATGCAGAAGACTGTTTAAAGAACTTTAATTGACATAAAGTCTTAAATTATTGACTTTATGATGAACTGAAATAATGAGTTTTTCCACAGACATTTACATAAAATGTTAAGAATTCACATCTTTTGGAGAGAAAAAAGTCTATAGAGGAAAAGAGTTGTAAGTATTTTAGAAAGGATTGTAAGCCTGGAACATAGAGATCTAGATTATAAGATTTCTGATTTCATGTTACCTAAGCTAGATTTCAAGAAAATTCTGAAACGTGCAACCAGATTTTCACTTTAGATGAAATGAATGCTAATAAGAAAATTAGGTTTTCCTACCACTCTTTAAAAATTGACTTCCACTTGCTCTCTCTAATCACATCTAAAAATCCTTTCTGCTAGCAGCTAGAGGCAAATGGGAAAAACTGTGCAAAGTAACTTACATTCTATGGTGTTAAGCTCATAAACACATGCTCTCAACTCCCTGGTTTATTTTAAAGCCTCAGAAATTCTTGACATAACAAGGGTATAAAATATTTTGTTGGATATTTTTATTTAAGGCCTTCAACACTGAGATGTGCAAGTCTATTACATTTTTTTTGTCATGAATGTAAAGTGTTCCACGGTTCTCCTTTGGTCTCTGTGTAGTCAACATGCAATAAAGCAGAAGCAGCAATGGCTTGCGCACTTCACTTACCATCTAAACAACATAGGACACCTCCTTGAGGCATTGCAGGTCAACAGCTAGTATACTAGCAGGTTGCACGCAACATACTGCAGTAGGCTTGTGACTTGGTGTTATAGACACTCAGAGAAGTGGATTTAAAGACATAGTCCTATACAAAATATCAGGCCACTGTTACATAGACACCAAACGTTACTGAATATAAGTTATGCATGAGGCCAAGCTCCATAGTAAAGTAACAACAACAACAACAAAAGATTGCTAAAGGAAAACACGATAGGTACAAAGACTAAGGCAGGCTTTCGGAACAGGGAATATTTTTAAGGAACAAAAAAGCTTCACAAACTTAATTTTTAGAAAGTAATTATCAAGCTGCATGGTAACATAAAGTCCTATTGATCCAAATGTCTCTTTCTGTATGAACTTCACAGACTTGCATGACTTGGCATCAGTAAAAGCTAATGATGATTCATGCTATTAGCTCCAGCAGCCTCAGTCCCTAGGAACCCAGCTTTGACCTTTCATTAGCACTTTTCTTCCAAGCAGGTAAGATCTTTCTCCAGGCATTCTTCCTAATCTCCTTAAATCACCCCGAGAATTAGTTAAAAGCCTGATGGGGTGAGGGCTGGGATGCAAAGGGAAAAATGAAGGTTCACTCCAAGGAGAGAAATCAGACCAGTAATCCTGGTAAACCCTGGAAAATAAAATTACATGCTAGGATTTCATTTATGTAAAGTTAAAATACTCGTAATTACAAGAAGAATGTTAAATGTTATCAGGTGGCTCCAATTTTAGCAGCAGTCTTCTCCTGTACACACCCACCCAAAATCCCATGCAACATTTATACATTCATTTTTTTCTTCATCAAACATTTATTGCCTCTTAACACTATGTTAGGCACTTAGATAGCATTCTGTTGCGGTAATGCAGAAGTCACTATATTTTTTTTAATTAATTTTTTAGTGCCTTCTGCTTTAAGTGGCTTCTGAAAGAAGTATTGATTAATGAACCCATGGAGAACCACTACACAAATAACTTTAAAACACTGCTCCTCTCCTTGCTTTTCCCATCTCTTACAGCTCCTCCCTCACTTGCCTGCCCCGTCCCCAAAGTACACATACATGCACATATTTCCTTTCCACTTTTCTACTTGATGTGGAACCAATGTAATATACAGCTCTTCTTTCATGATTAAGACTAAAGTGGGAGGAAAAAAACCTCATTTTTAAAAGTGTTTGTATTCTCTCATTCAAGCAAAGAACCTAATTCTAAATGATAAAAATTGAAGATGGAATCTATAAGGTAGTTTAAGAAATAGAGTTTCGTCGATTTTGGTAATGGTTTGATTTCTATAACACAGACATTGATTGAAAGATTGGATATTTTTGCAAATAATTTTGTTTTAATAATAACAACAATAAAGACTGTCAATAATTTAAGACTTTTTGTCAATTAAAGTTCTTTAAACAGTCTTCTGCATAAATCATGACTCCACTTCTATATTAAAACATTAAAAAGTTGTAACAATAATGGCTTCTATTATTTTTTGTATCCCTGAGTGTTTTGATTGAGATTTTATGTGTATACACTACATTCAGTTTTTTTCTTAATTATACTCACAAGTTAGACCTATATAGTACTTGACTTGAGTACTTCATTCTTAGAAAAGCAATGCTGATTATTATCAAGCACTTTTCAATTGAGACATTAATTATAAACATTTATAACAAGGACATTGCAAAACGTGGCTGCATAGGGTAAGATAAGTCAGATTCTCCATATGAAACATTTATAACATCTCTATTAGGCTTAAGTATCTAGAAATATGTTATATTATAATAATGTTAATATGTATAAGAAATATGGATGACAATGTATTTTACTTTGCTTGTATTTAACTATCTCCCCCAGTGCCTCCTGCATGTTCAACCCTCATAAAGCCATGGCCCTGTCCCTGTGGTTTTTAAGTCTTTAGTGCAAATCACCCTGAGTAAATCCAGTGCTAAGTCACAGGTCATCACAGCCTTTTTAACAGCACCCCAGGGTTACATCCCCTAGTCAAGTATATAAAAATGTAACAGGATAGCACATTATCTGTTAGATAGTCTCAAGAAGTTGTGACAACTTGGACATTTCTTAACAGAACATTTAAATCAAGTGCTATAATGTAACTAACTGGTGTCCTTTTAGTCTTTGAAAAAAATTGTTATTTCTGAGAATTGAACAGAAGACCCTGCAATCTAAAAGCAACAGATCGAATTTGAGCTGGAAGATAATTTCCAACAGCTGGTACTGGCACTAGACCATAGATCCTCTTTGTTAGGCTTTAGCCTCTAGGGGCAAGAACATCATAATTTTCTGAAGAGTAATAACATAATTGCATGAAGCACAATTTTAGATCAGCCAAAGAAGAAAATAAAAAGAAAACTCAAAAATGTGTAAGTATCCTTTTTTTGTTTGATTTTCAACGAGAAACCAATGAAAATTAACTACTAAGTCATTAATGTGTTATGTCTATATTCACTGGAATGGAGTGGCTAGTATACAATGACATAAATGCAAGTGAGATATATACCGGGGGATCCAAAAAAATGTATACACATTTTAAGCGATATCATCTATGTATTACTTTTCGAAGTTGAATTGAGTTATGGTAGTGATGTGTAGTATGATGTTCACTCAAAAGATGACATTACTCAAATGAATGCTGCCATCACCATGTGACCGGCAGGACAGTCAAAGAAAATGGAGGAAACACAGTTGTCATTTGAGGAGCGCAAGACCATTTTTAAGTGGTATTTGAAATTCGAGAACGTTGTAGAAGTACGACAACAATGGAGGCATGAGTGTGCAACAGAACCTCCAACACGCCTAACAATTGTACACATTCGTGATAAATTTGAGACACATGGTGCTGTGTGAAGAAATGGAAACAACGTGTGCAGCAATACAAGTGGACACTTTGGTCAATGTTGCTCAAGCAGTAGTTCACTGTAATCAGAAGTGTCTGGACGCTGATGGTAACCACTTTGAGCACCTCTTGTAATTGCAGAAGTCAAACGTGACTTGTATTCATCTTTTGTTATCAGTATATATTGAGCATTACAATTTTAATGCAGTTTGTTCCTTTCTTAAAATGTGTACACATTTTTTGGCACCCTCTGTACTTTATGGGATTTTCTGGATATTAACTGAGTGATAGCGGTACCATAAGATGAGAGGGCTGGTTTTAGTGATCAGCTGAAAATGTGTTTAACGGAAGCATTGTTTGAATCGTTTTGGAAAACTCAACTACAAAACCTCCATCATCCTATGCATATTTTCATTTACATCAAATGGCTAACGGCAGGAATGCTTTAAAGTATTTTGCTTTCTCAGCAATAGAATGAAGTAACTAAGAATGACGATCTGGGGACAGACCAACCTGAATTAAAATTTTAGGTCTACCTCATATGAGATGTGTGAGCTAGCCAAGTCACTTATATCTCTGTGCCTCATTTTCCTCACTTGTGTAAAATGAGAATGATAATATCTAGTTCTTAGAGGGACTTGAAAATTTAAATGAGATAATATATTCTAAGTGCTTAGTTCAGTATCTGGAAGACAGCGGCTCAATATATTTTAGCTATGTAGATAATTATCATTATTATTAATCAATATCTTAAAGCAGAAGTAATCATCAACTGAGATAGTTGACTTGCTCCACTACCATTCCTTCTTTTAAAGCTCAATCCAGTCTTAAATTTCTGCTCATGCTTTTCCCACTAAAGCAGATATGTTTCTTCATTGCGAGTAAATTTCACGGACCATGTCAGTCTCTTTTTTTTTTTCTTTTTTTTTCTGAAAAGCCTTTCCTAAAGTATTTGTTAGGATAGTTACCCTGCAACAGATAAACCCCAATATACCAATGACTTAACAAAATTGAAATCTATTTCTCACTCATTCTTTTTCCATGGGTTTTGTGAGGAGCAGAAACAAAGGGATTTGCTCATTCAGGCTCTTTCATCTTCAACACATAGCTTTCAAAATGATTCTGGGAATCAACATCCAGATGAAAGATGGAATATGAGAGCAAGAAAGATTATTGAGGAGTGGTAGGTATCATTTCCACTGACATTTCATCGGCCGAAACTCAATGGCATGGCCACATCAATTGCAAGGGAGGCTGGGAATCAGTCTAACTAACTGTGTACTCGGAGGAACTAGAAATGATTTTAGTGAGCAGCTTGTGAGTTTCTGCCACAGCCTTCCCTTTTATTTTTATTTAAGTTGCCCCTTCCCCTCCCACCCCCCTTCACCAATGGTCAGACAGATAAAGCTATTCCCAACCAGTTACTGCATTTGGCTCAAAATCATCAACATATTTGTGTGCTGCACATTCCTCTCCATCAGAATTTGATGCCTTCCTCATAAAATATAAACTAAAAGACTAGTTAGCTACCCCGCCCATTCCCAATGAACAATGGTAAATATGGTAGCAATTAAACTATCTCCTTAGAAATAAAAATAGGAGATATCAAGGACAGGCTGGTCTACAGCAATCAAGAAAACTTTATTGTGGGACTTTTGTAAGACCCTAGTCTGGGTGAGCAAAGTTCTTTAATGAGGTCCTGATTCTAATTTCTGGGAAGAACTCCCTTGTGCAAATTTCTCCATGGTCTTGCTTCCACCTGCACTAAGAATCTCCCCTTGTAAGTTATTCTCCATGATCCCATATGAAGCTGGTGATGGGGAATATGCTCTCCTTTTGCAGCCTCCCTCTTGTTGGTGCAAATTTGGAAACTTGGTTGTTTCAAATCCTAAAGAGTCCAAGTTTTATTGTACTTATTTTGAAAGCTGGAACTTACAATTGTTTTCGATAATACAATTCATCAAAAATTTAATAGGATTCTATCCTATTTGTTTCCAGACAGTCCTGTATATTACTGTTCACACTGGGAATTATTTCTTAGGTGTAATTCTCAAGCTAAATTTATTTGTTTTTATTCTTGCACTTCTGTTCCCTGCCCTTCAACCCAATGGAAGCTTTTTTGAAATCAACAGAAATGGGTGCGGTGGATACATTTTAAACTACCTTAATGGATCAATTGCTCAATGTATTTATTTATTTTTTTTATTTGACCTATTCTGGTCCCCAATATGTAAGGAACCATCATGAGTCAAATTTGTCAACACTGTAAATCCCCAATTTTTTGGTTTTTCAATATTTCCTTTCATTTCTGGTTATAAACTGATCAATTCTCAACTGACCTCGTCTTCCTTTTTTTAAATACCTTGGTGAACTTTAGTAAATAATGCATACTGTCACAAATGCACATTCAAACTTCTACCTCCAGCTCTAAAGGCTCAGGGGATATTTGGTACTATTCATTTTACTGCTGACAAATTTTTTTTTCCCAAATATTTTGTCTGGATATAGCATCATTCTACGTCTTTCAAACTCATAATATTAATCTTCTTGCAGCCTACTGCCCAATTACTAAACCAGTGTCACATATTTTAGGTTTTTATTTTGTAGCATCCCAATTCTGGTACCAATTTATGTGTGAGTCAAGGTAATACTAGCTGCTGTGACAGATAAATCTAGAAATAGTATTGGCTTAAATTACTGAAAGTTTATTCGTTGCTCTCATAAAGTTCTGTAAGGAGTAGGCGGTACTGACTACACTCAGCCATTCATCCTGATAGGAGCCCGGGAAAAGAAAGAGAGGATGATTATATAGGTGATTTTTATGGGCCAGGCCTAGAAGTGATATACGGTTATGGCCAGACTAACTGTAAGGTAGGTTGAGAAATACAGTCTAGTTGTCATGAAAAAAAGGGAAATGGGTTTACCACTAGTAAGCTGTTCAACAACTAAATTCCATTTGCTATAAACTGGAATAATAATAGCTACTTTGTAAAGAAATTATGAAGATTAAAAGATATAATGGCATAAGGTAAGGTGTAATTTTTCCCCCCAGGTATATATTACACACTAATTTATTTGATTAACATTATCAGAATTGAAAGGCAATTTGTGTACAAATTTTAGAATGGAATATTAAGTGCAAACTCTTAATTTATAATGTCTCCTTCTCCTGATTATTATTAGTCAAAAATGATCCATGGGACTCAAAGAACACATAATCTTTATCTCGCTTATGAATTTCATCTTTAAAGTCAGTAAGCCTATGATTCAAATTCACTTCCAATTAAGACTTTCCTCTTTGAAGTTCCATTGTTAGATTTTAAAGCTTTTTGTTTTATATGACTATAAAATAAAACTATATAACTAGTTTTTACCTTAAGTAGCACAACCAACATTCTAATTATCTGTAAGCATCAACCTTGACAATGCAACAGTGGTGGTAGCAGAACAGAAGTTAAAAGAAGAGATCATCAGAAAAATACAGAGAATATAATGGTAGTTGTGTTTCAAATAAAACATTCATTCATTCATAAGACCAAAACCAGTTTTTGCACTAATTTTATGCTTAATGAACTTAGAAAACATTCCTTTCTACTTGTTTCTTTTCTCTGTCTGACAGCATTTTTCTGGATTTTGAAACTATAAGGGCATATTTATTAGCAAGGAATGTGTTCAAAACCTACAGTAGTCCCCCCTTATCTGCCGTTTCGCTTCCCTCACTTTCGGTTACCTGCAGTCAACCACGGTCTGAAAATATTAAATGGAAAATGCCAGAAATAAACAAGTCATAAGTTTTAAATTGTGTGCTGTTCTGAGTAGTGTACTGAAATCTCACACCATCCTGCTCCCTTGTGCCAGGAACATGATTCATCCCTTTTTCTAGTGCATCTCCCTGCCCGTTAGTCACTTAGTAGCCATCTCGGTTATCAGACCGACTGTTGCAGTATTGCAGCGCTTGTGTTCAAGTAGCACTGATAGTGGCCTAACAATTTGTCATAATACCTACATCATTCACCTCACTTTATCTCATTACTTAGGCATCGTGTCATTTTACATCATCACAAGGAGAAGAAGTGAGTATAGTACAATAAGATATTTTGAGAGAGAGAAACCACATTCACATTTCACATAAATTTTATTACAGTATAATTGTTATAATTGTTTTATTCTGTTATTAGTCATTGTTGCTAATATCATAATGTACCTAATTTATAAATTAAGCTTTATCATAGGTATGTATCTGTAGGAAAAAATATATATAGGGTTTGGGAGTCAACGGATCCCAGGGATAAAGGTACATAAACATATTCCGGGAAATAGCAATGATTGTCTCTTGGTTATGAAATTACATTGACATTTTAAAGAATGTTATTTTAATTATGTCAAAATGGGAGGAATGGGCACCATTACAAAAATTCCAAACCTTGCTTGAAGCATTTCTTGGCTTACCTAACTTCTACCACTCCAAATTTCAGGCTTGCAGAGACTTTCCCAACCCCATGAACATTTAATTCCAACACCTTTAACACCTTCCTCACCAAGAAGACCAACAGACTCAAAGTGAGTTTCCAGAATCGCCTCAGAGCCGTTGCACACCTCATTCAATTCTGCCACATTTCCAAAAATTGCAAACCAGGAAGTGATCTTCCTCCTATATGTTGCCAACTGTTGCCACCTGAGGCCATTATTCCTTACCTAACAAGTGAGTTCTCACAAGGCTCTCAGCTTGCATTCGGCTGCACAGCAGCAAACAGCTGTTGCCAAGGTCAACCATGCTTTCTTTGACACCTGAGCTTCTGGATTTCTCCCTGCTCTGATCTGTTCTGACTGCCCAGCAGCTTTTGGCAAAGGGGATCCTCATTTTATCCTAAATGTCCCCTTAACTTAGAGTGTTTGTGTTTAATTAATTTTTCTTCTATTTTACTCTTATCTCTCAAAAGTGATGCAGAATTTTGGGTTGGAATGTTAGAATACAGTCCCATTCAACCAAGGGATCTGTTGCTCCAGAATCTGTCAATCTGTCATCACATCTTTAAGACTAAAACCTTTTTTTTTCCCGTGATTTAGTCATTTTTTGTGTGAGTATAGGAAAAAAAAATTTTCTTACTGCACCTATGTACTCTTTCTTTTGTTTGTTTTCTGATGAAATAATTATTAATGTTGCCATCAGTTTCTATTAATAAAGTAGAAAAAAAGAAGATATGAAAGAGCAGATACATAATTTTGGAATGTGTAAAGGACAATCAAGACAATATTCCACACTGTCTCTTTTTGTCTACTTCTCAACAACTTCTCATCCCTTTATTTCCAAACATTTTTTTGGACAGATAAGTCTAGTACTATTGATGTCCTTTGGCTAGAAATAATAAACTGGAAATTATTGTAGACTCTTTCTGGTCTTCATCCTTTTTTTCTCTGTCCATTTAATGTGTTTAAATAATTTAAAATGCTAACCCTTAAAATTTGGGAGATTTAATACAAGAATTCAAATTTCTGGCTTATCCCTTTTTGAAAGATGATTATCTGTCAACATTGTGTCCATATTTCTCTAAAGCAACAATAGTCTGGTACTGAGAATAAGCTCCCCCTTCTGATAAACTAAGGCAACTTCAGTTTGTCACAGGCCCCACTGATCCCCTTTGTTCCTTGTCACAGAAGGTGAGTGATAGTTACTCCTTATGCTTCAGTTTGCATTCTATACCCAATCTGCTCACCACATTTAGAAGCTCTGCTTGACTCTAAGGGCATTTGTGTGTGCTACTCAGACCTATATACATTTGCAGTTCTGTAGGATGCCATGAGGCAGGGTGCCCCGTCTATACCAGTTTCTGTGTCTCCTAGACCACTCTGTGCTTCAGCCCTAAACCCAAAATTTGAAAGGGATAAAAATGTGTTCCACTTTCTCACTTTCATTCAAAATGAGGAACATATTTAGGAAAGATATAATGCTGGATCAACACCTAAGTTACTGTTTTCTTTGTTTCTTTCTGCCATGAAACATTCAGTGAATCTAGGAATTTTTCTTCATTTTTTAGTTCACAAGGAAAAGTTATATAGTAGTGGAAGGAACAATAGATTTATAGATAGAAAACTTGGTATTGCATTTTTAATATGGCATTCACTAGCTGTGTGCCTAGTGAACTCTTTAGTGCCACTAAACTCTTATAAACACATGCATAAACTCATCTATAAAATGGATATAAAACCCATTTATTAAATTGATATAATATCTCCATTATCTCTTTCACAGTGTTGTTTTTTTATGAGTGTGAAAATAATTATAGCTATGAGTGTGATAATGCCTTAAAAAGCATGAAGCTCTTAATGTAAGGGATTGCTTTTAAATGGAAAATAGACTCTCAAATGTTAATGAAGTAATGAAATGCAAATACTTGCCTAATTTTATATCCTTTTGACTATCTGTGTTAGACAGAATAATGCCAGCCACCCAAAGATATACACATCCTCATCTTCAGACCCTGAGAATATGTTAGTTCCATGTCTGAATGGACTTAGCAGATGTGATTAAGTTAAAGACATTGAGGTGATGTGATTATCCTACTATGCTGCACACATGAGCCAAGGATTACAAGAGGCCTCTAAGAAGTGGAGGAAAGCAAAACAACTGAGTCTCCCCCAGATCCACTGGAAGGAACACAACCCTGTGGATATCTTGATTTGGGGAACTCTCACCTCCAGAAGTATCAGATTATAAATGGGTGCTGTTTTAACCAACTAACTGTATGGTTCTTTCTCACAGCAGCAATAGGAAACTAATACATCCCCATGGCATTCAGAGTCTAAACATTAAAAACGAAAGGGATCATGATATAAGCAATATGATTACTGTTCTCTTAATCCTAGTCCTACATGAATTGGGTGCATTTACTTCAATATACTTATTCTTTATCTGACTATCCTACTCCAGTTTTAGTAATCAACATACCATTCCTGGAATTATTTGTCCTCTCTAGAAGCTACCCAATTCTCTTCTTGGTTTATCCAAAAAGTTTATCACACCTTGTTTCTCAGTTTGTCAGAGTGAAATCAGAGTAGTCATCTCCAAAAGCCTTTGGGTAGCTCTTGTTCTTTTCAGCTTATCTTACTCCTTGAACATGTATTTTCATGCTTCTGTTTTATTTGGTTGTAGATGTTTATTAGTTTGTCAGCATCAAATGTTGTTTGTCTCACATCCTGAGCTCATAGGTACTACACACAAAGTTCAATCATTTATTTTGCAAACTAAACGTATTGCTATGCTCATGTACAATCTGATGTTTTCAATTCATCAGTCCTTACATATTCTGCCGAGGTTACTTCATCCAGACCCATATCCATTTTGTGTGGATGAATTCCAAGTTGATGTCTTTAGTTTTTTTAATCTTGACTTACTTTTTTCCCTATGACTGATAATACAGACATGATAAATACAGACATGATAAACACAGACATTTCCAACCTCAAGATGTTTCACAATTTTCTACAATTCCATGCACAAAGATAACAGAATGTATAAACAAGAGGCAACTAAGTCAGTCTTGGGTGGTAAGAATATTCTCAAAATGAAGTGATGCTTGAATAGATCTTGAGAGACATAGGAGATATGAGTTAACCTAATCAAAGGAAGAGAAGGGGCCTTCAGGAAAAAAGGACACCATAAGGAAGAAAGCGAGACTGAGAGGAGACAAAGAAAGAAATTAAGGATGATCACCAGCCTACTAAGTTGAGTGCTGTCCGTGGCGATCGCACTCAGTTAACATACCATGTATTTGTGTGTTCCATACACACAAATACATACACAAAAGGGCAATGCTTGTGGAAAACACTTCAACTTGCTGTGTTTAAGGTATTTGTGGAAGAGCAAATAATTAGAAACAAGAGCCAGAGCACAGGAGGAATATCACGTGTCAAGAGCTAGAGACACAGCGGTGGGATTTTCCATATAAGGTGAATACGGATGTGAATAAGATTGCCTAGGTAGATGTATAATGAAAGAAGGGTCGAGAGCTGAAAAAGAAAAGTCTGGAGAGTGTGCTTTCCAGGGAGAGATAGAGGAGAAGCTGCACATGGAAAAGGTGGAGAATGAACAGCTAGAGAGTTGGAACAGAACCAGAGGAGACGTGTGTCAGAGGAGCTAAGGTAGAAGATGGTTTCAATGAGGTAGTAATCAACAGTGTCAAAGACCGCCGAGAACTGAAGGGAATTGAACCAGTCCTTCTATTTCAGGGGCTACTTCCAAGTAATCAGCTTTGGGGAGAGTTGCCACAATTTAAGAACTAGGCCAGTGATCCCTGCATAAAGAAAAAATCTCTAAGACAGAGAAAGAGGGAAAGCCAAAGACCTCATAAAGCACAAAGTTTCCAAATGTCAAGGAAAGAATGAAAAACATTACCAGGTCCAGGGAGGTCAACAGAGTGCATAAAAATACGGTTACTGAGTCAGGAGGACAAGGAAAAAGCACTAATAAGACCACAAACAGAGTGGTGTTGAATTGGTGTTGAAGGGCCAGAATCATACAGACTGAAAGGTGGTAATTAGGGCCCCTAACTAGAGCTCCACTAGTAAGTGTTGGGCGATTCCAGTTTATAGTTGGTTGAGCTATACAGGAACAAAGGAGAAGAATCAACTGCAACTAAAAATAATGCGTTTTAAGGCAGAATCTTTGTGAAAGGGGGGAGACAGAGCACAGCAAAAGGAGGGTGCATAATCCAGAGTGTTGTTTTCCTTTAAGATATAAGGGATCAGAACATGGGAAAAGGACAGGTAGCAGTTCTGGGAGACAGGAGGCAAAATTGATTGAACAGGAGCCCTGACAGGCAGAAGGATCAAATCCAGAAGAGAGGTGGGAAGTTTAGCCACATTTAGCTTCTGAGACTTTTGATACGAGGGGAAAAAAACCCCAGACACTTTCATTTCTCCTATTTTGTCCACACTAATGACGAAACTTAGTAAAACTTAAACGTGTAGTATGAGAGCCTGGTTGCACTATTTAGAGGAGTTTAAGCACAAGACATTTATACCTGTAGATACAGTGCAACACATTTGCCAAAAATCTCAGCTCATTTAGTATGAGTGTTTAACAACTTATTTTTAAAATCAGTATTGAAAAAGTCAAATGAATAGTAAGGTGACACCTAAATCTATTAATAATTATATTCCTATTTAATGCATCATAAGTCACTTATTTATTTGATGGGGAAAAATAAACAACTCTTTCACAGGCAGAATTTCTACCTTTGCTTTCACTAAATTCTTTTAACCTATTACTCATAGTAGATGCTAGTCATTTTATAGCCAATAGAATTGAATTAACTAGTTAGTTAATATGTTTGAAGTGTATTTCAACAATTAGAATTCAAATAGGCTTTAGAAAACACCTGTGTTTGATTAGGAATCTCAGCCAGGTATCTCTATAAACATAACTGCATTTTAATACTTGAAAAAAGAATAACTTATCCACTTATGTATCTAATATCTATATTCTGTTCCATGCATCTAGGCCCTAGAAGACCACTTTCTGATTCTCTTAACAAGAGCAGAATACGAGTCTTCTTTTGATATACATGTATTTAAAGTAAAGACCATACTTTCAAAGTAGTCCCAGATTTTTGCATCCATAAGTTTAAAGAGGCACCCAAATTGAACAATTGCAAGAAAAAACATGAGGGAACACACAGCAAAAACTACAAAGCTAAATTCAATTGTCTTAGATGGCCAACTACCAAGAAGTATCCCTGCAGAAGGAAGGGGGCAGAGCCACAGTAGTTGGTGGCACCTGCAGTCATGTGTTATGGGCTCCATGGGTCTGTCATATGCCAGTGACTGCCTTCCAAAATTTGGAATTGTCCATAATCTACTCCAGCAAAAAAGCAGAGGCCACAGATCATGCAAAGCAGTAGATAATGCCAATGGCATATCCATTTGTGTTTGGAGTTAGAGTGCTTTGCCCCCAGCACATTTATCTAAAAGCAGTAATGATCTACTTTGGACCTTGTCCCTTTTTCCCTCAGAATTTGAAGCTGGAGCCATATCTTTGCCAACCTATTCATGATCTCTATTCTTAACATTGTTCTGCTTTCCACATACTTGTAGATTTAGCAGCAATTCTCCCCCGTGTCTGGCAGGGTGTCTTGAAAAACCTCTGCAGGTGAGGCTGAGACCAGTAACCAAGTCAGTCATATCAACAGGCTCTCACCTGGGCTCTCACCTTGTTCTAAGTGAGTGATACTCTGCTTTGCATCTTAGCTGTCATAACTAAGTCATTATTGCAGCCTCTCTCCTGCCACGTTTCCCACCTGGGAAGCCTCATAACTCTTTTACAGTTAGGGGCTTCTTTGAACTCAGGTCTTGCAGAGATTCAAGTTTGATTGACATCCCCCAGCCTTCCTGCCTTCAGTACTGTGATGTAAAGTACCTGCCTGCCTGGTCTCTCTTCGCCTGTTGCTGACGCCTGAATCTACGTGCTCCTGGCATTTTGGCATATCCCCGAGCCTCGTGCCCAACCTCCCAGATGGTGCCTACATGTCTGCTTCGACTTAGATTCATTCATACAGACAAAAAATATCAATGGAAGCTTTTAAATAGAAAACTATAAATCCTACAAATACAAGTATTAAAGGATAATATTCAGTAAAAATGTACTGAAACATAGATGTGATGTGGCGTCTGAAAGTCTGGACTTCCTTCTGTCTCCTTGTGGCAGAGCTTCCATGATATGTATGTTTTTATTTTCTTCCTGGGCCTGACATTGACTACTTGTCTCAGGCTCCCGTACAGGTAGGTGTGGCCATGTCACTGAGTTCGCACAATGAAATGTAGACAAAAGCGATGTGCCCACTTCCAAGCCTGGCACTTAGAAACCTCCAGCTGGTGAGGCTTATTCTCTTTTCCCTCTCTGCTTGCCAACGGAGGGGGCTCCAGGGCCCTGGAGGAGGGCAGAGCCACCACACGAAAGGGCTGAGTTCCTGAAGGACTTGGGGCTGGAGCACAGTCACTTCCTCACCAACCCACAGTGCATGGTGAGTTGAGCAAGAATTAACATTTTCTTGTCTTAAGCCACTGAGGTTTCAGGGTTTATCTGATACATCTGGAGGTACTGACCATAACATGTACACGACATCTATGTGCCTCCTTTGCTTCTGAGGTTTCAGCCATAGAACTTGAACCCATCAGTTTTTAACCTGTCCTCACCGATGGAGCTCCAGTGATGCAGGTACACCCTTTACTTTCCTTCATCTGTTCATTACCACATTCATTTAAATGAGAAACAAAAGCAAAAATCAAAAACATCCTTTTAAGCTGTTTCCTTATATAATTTTCTCTCTTCCCACATATTTCTATTTCCTAGAGATAAGATCTCCCATATTAATTAAGGTATACTAATTTTTGGCTAGTTTTCCCCTGGTCTCTCACAATTTACTATGATATGCCACTTTCTAGATGTGTGACCTTGGGAAAGGAATTTAATCTCTTCAAGACTTAAATTCTCTACATACAGATAATAACACCTTATCTCAGACATATGTTGTCAAAACTAAATGAACATCAGTTACTTCAATTAAAAAAATCATGATGTCAAAGTACATGCCTTGTATTTTAATGTAAGTATCAAATGGATATTAACAGATCTTTATTTTCAAAAACTTGAACTTTAGCAAAATGTAGGCATTCCATATAAGCTCCCTCCCTTCCTTCCATTTCCCCCTACCCTCAATCAATTACCTATGTTTTGGGGAAAAAGGGCAGAAGGTGCTTCTGCAAAGTGCTGCCATTTGCTGTGCACAGGAACTTATGACATTCATTCAATCATTCATTCATTCATCAAATAGTCATTGAGCGCTCATCATAGGCTAGTGTGAAGAGACACAGAGCCAGGATGATAGCTAGTTAAAAAAGTTGAAAAGCTGGTGTGGGATTAAGTGGCTGCACACCCTGAGGGTAGAAGAAAGATGAAAAGGAGGACCATGGGGAAGGTCCTTAGCTGGACGGTGCAGAATATTGCTATTGAAAGCAGAAGCGGCAGAAATCCTGGGTATGCCATTTATACCCATAACTCCTTTCCTTCTGCCTTGGAATAAAAATATAGTAAATTATTCTGTAAATGTGGCCATTATGTTTTACTTCTGCTGATATTGATGTTCATTCTTATCCCCCGAGGACACAGGTGAAGGTGGCAGGGAGGTAGTGGTCTGGGGAGGTTCGAAAGCCATCCTGGAACTGAAAATTTTCTGTAGGCAATCTCTTCATAGGTAATTGAAAGTGGGCTCTTTGAAATGCTAGTGATGTAATAATTTTCTTATGAATTGAAAAATAGGCACATGCCTTTCCTTTCTTCTTTTAATAAAGTATCCATTTTAACATCTTTCAGTGTTGGAAGTATTTCCAGCTTAAATATTTCAGAACATTGAAAATTAAAACGTTTCGTATTAAGGACAAAGAGTTCCTGTCCTGTTTCACATAACCAGAGCTGAACCTTTAACATCCTGACGTTTCCTGGCACAGGGACTATTGCTGCCATGTTATACAGCCACACAGAGAGTGAGGTCATCACTAGCAGCACAGGCCTTGATGTCTTTCTCTAAGTTATTCACAACCTCTAGGTCCCACATGTGCTGATTCCTACCTGACATCTCTTCTCTGCCACATTTAATTGCTTTGTTAATTTCATCAATTTTAAAAAAGAGCGGTTCTGCTTTCTGCTCGGCTTCAAGGTAGGCGCAAGGATGGATGTAGTTCCTTCACTTCCATTCCCTGAGGTTGATGACATTTTCAGTAAGTAATTTTATTTTTTGGTTCTCTACTTTGCATTACAAAGGTGTTTGGAATGTAGAGGCATAAGTACCTGGCTGTACTTATGGTAATATACTTACATGTATGTGTGTACGGACACACATATGCATATAGCAACACACACAAAATGCCATGTGTATATACCTTATACATGTCTTCAGTATAATATGTAAATTATATAGTCATAGGCACATTATGATGCGTATTGGTAGTTTATGTACGAGGTCTGACAATTAAGTTCGCGAACTTGTAGCAATGCTATGTTGCTAACTTTTTTTTTTATATCAGGGGGATTATTCATTATGCATTTGTGTCAATTTGGACAAACAGTTAACCAAGTTTACTATTTGGAAGTGCGAAAAGGCTGTGTGAAAAAGTTAGACAAAAATGACCTGAACTTTTCTCCAACAATTCATGGCTCTTGCATCACAACAATGCACCAGCTCACACGGGACTGTCTGTGAGGGAGTTTTGGCCACTAAAGCAATAACTGTATTGGAACACCCTTCCTACTCACCTGATCTGACCCCCAATGACTTCTTTCTTTATCTGAAGATAAAGGAAATATTGAAAGGAAGACATTTTGATGACATTCAGGACATCAAGGGTAATACAATGACAGCTCTAATGGTCATTCCAGAAAAAGAGTTCCAAAATTGCTTTGAAGAGTGGACTAGGTGCTGGCGTCGGTGCAAAGCTTCCCAAGGGGAGTACTTCGAAGGTGACCATAGTGATATTCAGCAATGAGGTATGTAACACTTTTTCTAGGATGAGTTCATGAACTTAATTGTCAAACCTCATGTATGTGTGAACATTTCATCTATATAGTTTTATACAAAATGAAGTGTTGAGAGATGGATATGTAAAAGCCAGACTTAACAGACTTTTTTCAGTCTGTCAGAACTAATTTCAGTCCATGTCTCAGCACTTACAAGCTGGGAAACTTGGTAAACTCCATCAACAACAGATTTTCATCCCTCATCCACAGATTCTTCACCAAGAATAATAAAACATTTTCTCATACTATACCCATCGAATATTTGCGAAGATCAAGGACCACAGTGCTTGTCCTTGCTGTGAGCTTGGAATACAGCAAGAGATGAAGGCTACCTTCTACTAGTTTATGTGATTTTTGTATGGACGTGCAAAGCCATTCTCTAACAGCAATTGGTTTCCTGCCTATCTATTTCAGGTTAAATAATGGTTAATCGAGAACATGTTTTCTTTTCAATTCATGTTAAAAATCTTCCCAGACCAATGGACTCCACAAATTATCTACGTTCATTAAAATGATCAGTGTGCTAAATTTCTAAATATATTTAAACTATGAATGTGCATGTGTAAAAACTAATAAATCATGATATATTTTAGCCAAATTATGAGTAGAATGTTGATTAGGAAATGGATGCTTATTTGTTCCTGGAACATCCGTGTTTTCATGCACATGAACATGAACACATACATCTACATATATGCACGAGTGAGATATACACATATACATACAGCACAATTATATACGATGATAAATGCAAGAGCAACAAATAAAGCCAGATAATAAAAATTAAGTGCATGGTAGCAAAATTACAATAATTTCAGAGACTACTTGGAAGGAGGAAAGGGTGTGGAACTTGAAACAATAACTCTTTCATGTCTTTGTGTCACAGTACTTAGAAATGTGATTGGGGGCAACTCAATATCTCTGAATCTTGTTTTTCTCAAGTATAAACCAGGAATACTAAAATCTCTTCCGTTTCTAACTCACTGGGTTATCTTGGAATAAATACTGAACCTCTCTGAGCCCCACTTTCCTCCTATGTCAAATGAGATAAAGATTTACATACAATGCAGGACTGTTGTGAAAATTGAGTGAGATAAATCATATCAACATGCTTTATAAATTACAAAGAACTATACAAACATCTATAGCTAATAAAATAGAGGTATTACCATTCAAATTCTTGTTCTTTGAATAACTAAAAAAATAGCTCCTTTAAAGTTCCATGTATAACACCATTTTATTTGTATGAGAGTATATGTTTTGCAATATAATCATCAAACCAAAGACTTACCATCATTCTAACTTTTAACTATCCAACTTAAATGTTCTATACAAGTTGTTGTACAGAAAATGTTAACTTCTAACATAAGGGAAAATGTATACGTTAAGACTATTGTAATAAATAAATAAATAAATAAATAAATAAATAAATAAATAAATGTATATATATATATGTATGTATACATACATACATATATTTATACGTGTGTGTGTGTGTGTGTGTGTGTGTGTGTGTGTGTGAACTGGTGCATTGTCATGATGCAAGAGCCATGAATTGTTGATGAAAAGTTCAGTTCATTTTTGTCTAACTTTTTCACACAGCCTTTTCACACTTCCAGATAGTAAACTTGGTTAATTGTTTGTCCAAATTGGTACAAATTCATAATTAATAATCCCTCTGATATAAAAAAAAATTTAGCAACATCATTGCTACAAGTTTGCAAACTTAATTGTCAGACGCCGTACATAAACTCCAAGTATGAATCATAATGTATTTATGACTATATAAATTTATATATTATACTGAAGACAGGTATAAGGTATATACACATGGCATTTTGTGAGTGTGTTGCTATGTGCATATGTGTGTCTGTACATATATACATATAAGTACATTATACCATGAGTACAGTCAGGTACCTATGCCTCTACATTTCAAACACCTATATACATATGTATGTATATATATGTATCTATATCTAGATCTATATGTATATCTCTCTATGTATATCTATACATGTATAGCTATTACATGTGTGTTTATATAGTCCTAAATGAATTTGTCTATCTGATACTAGATTAATTTTGGCAATCTTTAAGGTAATAAACATATTTTATTGTAAAATCTGCTTAGCCCTATTAGTAATAATGAAATGTAGGGCAGAATGGGTGCATCTACCTATTCAGCCATTTTTCTAGAAAAGAACCCAAGGGTGCCATTGGCACTCAGATATGCAATCTGGGAGTATAAATGCAGTTCTCTTGGAAGTATAGTTTTTACTCATTATCAACATGGTCTGTGGTTGATATTTTGCATATAATCCAAAAATCATTTCAGAAGGTATCTTTATCAATTTCTATATGTTACTCTAACACAGTGTGCACGGTGACTCAACTTTTAGATTTAAATTTCGACAAAATTTATGCAATGCCTACCATATGAAACTTTTTACTGGGAATTGGGGGAATCTGGAGAGTAAAATCAGAACCATCTGTCTTTGTAAAGCTTCCAGTTAGTATGGCTGGGTGGGAGGGCAAGGGGGAAGTGGGATTCTATTGGCACTAATCAAATAATTTACAAAAATATGTAAAATTAAAAATGTGACATGAGCTGGAAAGAAAAGATGAGAGAGTTATTTAAGTAGTAAAAGTCGACTGGGTTTGGTCAGATTTTAATTGGGAATGGATAAAAGAAACAGGGTATAAAATATGACTCCTAGTTTTCTGGTTTTAGCAACTGGATGGGTAACAGTGTCTGAGATAGGAAATGTTGAAAGAGGCCCAATACTGAGGTTAGAGATGAAGTGGGTGATGCTCTGATTCAGACATGTTGGGTTTAAGGTGCCATTTAAGCATCCAAGAGAAACTGTCAAGTAGGCAGTTGTCTATATGATTCTAGCATTCAGAAGAGCGCTCAGGGAAGGTGATATATATTTGGGACTCATTGGTATTGAGGAGGTAATTAAGGCCTTGGGCATGGATAACGTTGCTGGGGCTAGTATAGATGAGGAAGTAAAAGAGATTCATAAAAGGTTTTGAATAACTCTAGCATGGTTATAAGATGTGCATTTCCTTATAAGTACTATAACTACATCAATCACAACAAATTAATGCAGGTACTAATAAAATTTAGAGGAGTAAAATGAATAATCTGAATATTACAATTGGTAACAAAGATGTTATACACTTGATAATAAGTATTTATCCAAATAATGTTATTAATTTTTAACAAATATGTATTTAGAGTTGGTGATTTGGATGGCATTAAGATTGAACATGCTGGTTTGCTACAAACATCCTGAATAGCACTGGAAACTGCAGATAATGATTTTTTTCATAATTTGAACATTAACTATTAAACACATGCTCATACACTCACATTTACACACACAAACATGCACACTTACAGTATGAAATTCAGGGATTAAGATTTAAAAGATCAGTTAATGATAGGGCATGGAATTTAATAAACATTTCATTATTTGTTCTGAGATATTGCCAACGTTAATTGTGTTTTATGTATCATCTTAGTTACAAAATCATTGAAATTTCTATCGAACAATAAATATTTTAGGTTTGAATTCAGGAAATAGTGAATTATTTTGGAATTGGTTTTTTAACTAATTCTTCTGAGGAAATTTCTATATGGCACTTAATTTGCGTACAAATTTCTCTGCCACTTAATTTGCATACAAATAGTTTTAAAATTTCTCATTATATTTTAGGGACAACATCCATGGTAAATAAATACAATATAGGAAGGTGTGATCACCAGAAATATCCTTTAACCAGTTTTTCCTCCTTCTAAAGGAAATGGTTTAATGGGGAGGAGGAACGAAACACCATAAAAATTAATAAGTAAACATCTGCCACCATCTTACAAAACATGCAGTAAATTAGATGGTGGCTACAGTAGTGGTTGCTACCATTTATTTATTTGAACCTTTTAAATCTTCATTCATCAGAAATGATGTGAAGTTAAAATGTAATATGTGGGATGGGTCCAAGCACAACAAGCCACCTCCCCTTTGTTTCCAAAAAGAACCTTGTATTTGGTAAAGGACATGCTGGCAAGCTCTCAAATCACATTGTATGCAAAGAGCTTTAAGCACAACCAGTACATATATCCCTGTCACCTCTGTAACCTGCACACACAAACTTTTGTTGGAACTGTTCAGCATGAATGTCTCTTGGGAGAGCCCCTACTTTCTGTATTTCAGACCCCACAGGGCAAGGGTCAGGGTCCTTCTACTGCAGCAGGAAGTGAGGTGCATGCAGCCATACTGCCCCCCGTCAGCTGTGGAGTGGATCCACCAGTCATAGGGGACCAATGCTTTGCAAGGGGCTGGATCTTGTGCACTCTTTTCTCTTGTTACAGGTAAACACTGTACCACTTGAGCCTTGCTGTGCTCTCACTGACTCTTTGAATACAGGACTTGCTTCGGCCATTAGAATGAGGCAGAAGTAATAGGGTGCCAGTGTCTCTCCTTCTTCTCTTTTACTTTTGCCATTGCCAAGGGAAGAGCATGCTCAGAGTAGCTGGTCACAGGAGGAGGATGAAAATCACCTAGTACAGAGCTGACCCAACTAAGGTGCCTCAAGCAAGCACAGCCTTAAACGGTAGTTTCAAGCTGACTTGCTGATGTTTGAGTGAGGACAGCCAAGACCAGCAGAAACACCCGGTTGAGCTGGAGAGTGGCATCTGCACCATCTTTGAGGAGACATACAGGCGGTGACTCTTAATGGGGAGCAATGCACCACTTCTGTAGGTTCAGAGGATTCACAGAAATCTAGCATTTCAACATGTTTGGTTGCATCAGCCAGCTTGTCTCCATCCATGTTCTGGATCCCATTTCTTTCCAAACAGGTCCTTGACCTTGGCAAAACCTTTCACGTTCCACGGGCCTCAGCAACATGTATAATTTAATTAGATTTAAACTTTAATTGTTAATTCTTTCAGCTTTTTGTTAATTCCCCCCCCCCCCCCCCCCGCCAGAGATATAGAGTTTAGCAATGGCTGGTCAATTCAATTTTGATTGTAATTGCTATTTTTCCTACATGTCTCAAATATTTGGTACATAGTATAAGTTATGCATTTGTTTCAACTAGTATAGCCATCTTAGTTCACCATTGCTGTGAATTTTAACAATTGTACTGCCATCTTGTGTCCACTGTCAGACAGGCATAAAATAATTCAGCTCCAGCACCACTCCTAGCACCAGCTAGTCCAGGTTAGGTTCTCAAAGAAGTAGATTCTGAGATTAATGTGGAGGTTTATCAGGGGGTACTCTTGGTATCAAGGGAAGGGAAGGGATGGGGAAGAAGCAGGCTTGGACAGAAAGAGAAGTTGGGTTGTGATGTAGTCTCAATGGAGGCCTCAGCCAACCAAACAGGGTGATTGACACTTCAGAGTCATGCTTTCATTGATCACTTATTGAATATTGAACTTCAAATTGTGGGAAATGGCTCTCTTCATCTAAAGCAATCCTCGTGAGGGGCTGAAAGTTGAGGGCTTTCTGTGGGCAGCTCTTCCAGCATCTGGAGAAGTAAATCCTTCATTCCTGAAGGGGGATCTTGGCTGGGCATCACACAATCCTCAACCACATATTTAGATCTAAGTAAATGATGACTGTGGCAAAATAAGACAGTTTAGCTTTCCAACTTGAAAATTTTCCATCTGTTTATTTACTGTTATCTTAAGGTCTTCCTATTTAAGAGAACTCTTTGTTATACATTTTCCTGGGTTGGTTCCCTCCACATCCATAAGGCTCAACTATAATTTTTTTTATTTTTTTATTTTTGTGAACAACTTTCTTTCTAGCATGAGAACGTATCTGAAAGATATGATTTATCCTTTAAAAAAATAACTGCAAACACCTACCAAGGGATCCATAATGATTGTGGATGGAATGGTTGTTGACAGGCTTTCTACAGATCAGTTTACTTCCTATAAAAATGTCCTATATTGACAGATAATGACCACACTGTAGATATTCTATTATTTTCTCTCTACCACTTAATTTGCGTACAAATAGTTTTAAAATTTCTCATTATATTTTAGGGATATCATCCATGGTAAATAGACTTTGTTAGATAGCTTAAATTAGCTTTTGCAAAGGACTCCATAAAAGGTGAGATTAAATTACTTTTAGATTACATTTATCCAAAAATATTTTTTGTTTTCCATTCGAGTTAATTTCCAGGGGATTGAGACTCTGCACTCTTCAGCAACTCTCACATGCTCTCATGGCTCTTATTTGGAATCTGAGTATCATGTTCCTGGCTCATTTTTGATCTCCACGTAAATTCAATTTTTCCAAAATAAGATTTCACATTACCGTTAATACCTGTAGATTTCAAACATTCACATTAGATTTGGAAATCACCTTTGGTCTCAATAACATTTCCAGAGAGGAACAACAACTACAAAAATGTATTGCACTTCTCTTTCACTTCAACATCTGTGATTGTCTTGCTATAAGTTCATTTTCTCTGCGATGAGAAAACTTTTCTACTCAGTTGGATAGTAACAAGTAATCAGGAACTATCAAAACATAGCAGAGAAAGTATTCTTTATTCTCTGTTTCAGTTCTTTAAAAAAAATTAATGTGCCTTTAGAAATTACTTTAGAGATGTTTACAGAAAATTGTTAGTTTGGGGGAAAATATGCCAGATGCACATTTGGTTGCACACTAGTAAATTGGTGGTAGGTTTGCATTCTACAGTTTGCACTATGGGAAAACCATTGTTTCAATCCAAAGAAACTGCTGCCCAGAGTCCCAAATCTGTCACAAGGATTGATTGTGTGAGAGCTGTAAAAGACAACTCAGCACAATTTTCTGGGGAATAGAACATTTTGCAAGATTCATTGGAAGGCCCTTTCTTGAATAAATAATGCAAAATCCCTTACATGCCAAGCTCTGCCATCACTGCCTCCTCTGGTAAAACATATGGTCTATCATGGGCCTATCTTGATTTCTTATAAGATAATTATGTTTCTGGAAATATTAATTTTCATAGTGTAAGTCAATATAGAACATAGTTCTGTAATATAAATCCCAAGTGAAAGAATATTGAAAAGTTGTTTTATAATATTAATAGATACGTTGTGTTTTTTTTAAATCTAAAGGTGGAATGTGATTACTGCTGTTATGGGCTGAATTGTGTCTGCCTAAAATTAATATGTTCAAGTCCTAATCCTCAGTATCTCAGAACATGACTATATTTGGAGATAGGGTCTTTACAGAGGTAATTAAGGTAAAATGAGGTCATTAAAGTAAGCCCTAATCCAATATGACTGGTGTTTTTGTAAGAGGAAATCACAACACAGATCCATACAAAGGGAAGAACATGTACAGACAGAAGATGGCCATCTACAAGCCACGTAGAGAGGACGCAGAAGAAGAAACTAACTTGCCAACTTGATCTCAGACTTCTAGACTCCAGAATTGTGAAAAGATAAATTTATGTTGTTAAACCTCTCTGTCTGTGGTACTTTGTTATGGCAGCCCTTGCAAACTAATACACTGCCACAATAAGAAAATTTACTGAATTTTTGATTTGTGTATTTAGCTATACTTTAGTTCCTAAATATTGCTATTTATTTAGCTGGAAATTTTGTCATAATTAGAATTAAGCAATAACTATTACTAAATCAAAACAGTATTTGGATTTCTTTAGCATATTTGAATTTTTTTTTAACTCCTACATGTCATCCAGTGAAGGTGATGCGGCCAAAAATTATGATAAGATTCTATTTCTAATTAAGAAGATTTTAAAAGAATACTTTGATTAAATAAAAAACAGAAGAACAATTCATAATTTTACATTGTTTTTTCTGATGTGTACTTTAGTGTATTTGAATCCCAAATTTTTACATAATTAAACAGTGGACTGGGCTACCAAGATTAAGTGGGCAGAGTCCCAAGGAAGAATTTTTGTAAAGCAAGAGCCACTTCTATGTCATGAATGTCATAAATTATTCCTTTCTCTATGGAAACATTTGTGTTATCTTAGCATAAATGATTGTAGAAATAATGGTGTGTCATTAAGAATATATAAAGAGCAGTGCAAGAGTACAATAATTCAATTTAAATAAAATTTTTGCTATTGTAGCTCCATAGTTAGCCATTTTTTGGCAGACTCTCAGAGTATTCAATTAAATTGGGTAAAAATGTATGTCATGAACTGAGTTGTGTCCCCATAAAAGTCATATGTTGAAGTCCTATTTGGAGATAGGGCCTTTATAGAGGTAATTAAGTTAAATGAGGTCATATGTGTGGGGCCCTAATCTAATAAGACTGGTATCCACATAAGAAGAGGAGGAGACATCAGAAACATGCACGCACAGAGGAAAGACCTTGTGAGGACACAGTGAGAAGGCGGCTGTCTGCAAGTCAACGAGAGAGACCTCAGGAGAAACCAATCCTGCTGGCACCTTGATCTTGGATGTTCAGCCTCCAGTACTGTGCAAAAATAAGTTTCTGTTGTTTAAGCCACTCAGTCTGTGGTATTTTTTTATGGCAGCTCCAGGAAACTAATAATGTAGGTAATAGATATCTGTTGAGAACATACCCACAAGAAAGAATTTGTGATCCTTTCTAAAAAAAATAAAATAAAATAGTTTCAACACTGCATTTTAGTTTCATACTTAATAGAAAGTCAAAGGTTTGTGTTTCTGTAGGAAAGTATAAGACATGGACTCTGCTTTCATATATGTACACTCCAAATTAATGTGAAGCCACTCATTTATACGCATGTTATGATTTCCTCTCAGAATTATCAAATGTATTTGAGGAAGGACAAAATCAGCAGAAAATTCAGAAGTTTTCAAAAGACAATGTTTTCCTAACAGAAAAACATAATTAATACCCATTAAATTGAAGGGAAAAACCTGACACAATACGGTTTATATATTTATCAATTGCATATAGTAAGTAATAAAAAATGCAATGTGCATTTATTTAAGTAACTTCCAAAACCTTTCCAGTCCAGTTAATTTCTGAATATGGACTCCACATTCTTCTGAGGAAAATGGATATTTTACATTAAAAGTTTGTAGACATATTCCATGGTAGTTTAATATAGACAGTTATTTAAAGAACCATAATAATCCTTCTGTCTTTAAAAAAGAGAAAGACAATTTTATATTTTCTAGTAATATGGTGGCTTTGGTTTAGTATTTTATTTTTCCCAAGGTTGTGTGTGAGTGTGTGTGGTCGCATATGTGTGCATATTACATACTTTCTCCAAGACAAATACTTCTGAATTCATAGAAAACATATATATGTAGAATGACCATATATATGGGAAAAAGTAACAGAAGTGTTTTGGTTTACACCCCAGGCAATTTAATTTTATTTCAACAGAAATTATAGAGAAGGTATAAGAATTGTGATAAATATCAGCAGTATAGAATCTCACCCATGATGTTTTCTGGCGTGTTGTAAAACAGAGTGATATACTTAAGTGCCATGTGACAAGAAAACATAGCCATATTGTTCCATCTCTTCTTTCCATTCAGAATAAAAGTAGATTCAAACCAATTATGGAAAACATTGTACAGTGTAATACAAAGAATCTTCCACCGTGATAGATAGGAGATATCTGAACATTACCTTTACAACAAATTCAACAAATGTTATCAAAATACTCAAAGTCTTATTTCAGGACATCACTATGTCTCAGTGCTTGAGTGTGGACTGCAAGTGACCAAAGTTGTTTTACTCAGTGTCACTGTAGCACCTATTCCGCTTAATTTGCTCCTCCACGGTGAGTTGTTCAGACTGGACCTCCACTGTGGGACACACGGGCTTAGCTGCACATTCACTGCTCAGAGCATGAAAACTTGTGTTTCCATTGATGGGGGCGGAGCTTATTGTTTCGCCATGACAATGTTTGATGTCCTTCCCAAGTTCTCTTAAATACAAACATGGCATATTTTTTATTTGATCTACAGAATCTATTAAATTGTGTTCAAAAATGTTCTCATTCTTCTTGGAAAAAGCAGCTATTTTCACAGCGTTAGAAAAGAAGAAGTGTAGATTTTTGTTATTTGAGTGGTTTCCTTTGTTGTTTAAGATGTTTGTATCAGAACAGGCTATTGAACTTTTCGCCTTTACTATTAACCCACCATTATTAAGGCCTGTTTGGGGGGCAGACTGCACAGGACTGCCAGCAGTAGCTCTGTCAGTCTGCTTATCGAGAGCCATAGCTAGTACGTTCCTTGGATAAGTCTTTTCAGATTCAAATACACCAAGTAACTCCGAGATTCTAGACGCATTTTCTAAATTTTCAGTTTGATATTCACTTGCAGTGTAGTTTGCTTCACTTGACAGTGGTAATAGATTAGGAAATTCTGAAGTAGATGTCTTCTGCCCGCAATTATTCAAATATGAGACTGCTACATAATTGTTATTATTATTCTTATTCAAATTCTCTTTATGATTTTCTGGCACGATCTCATCATCAGTGTTAGTAACCTGTAAAACTTCTGCAGCGTCAGCTTCATTCATTTTTTCCTTTCTCTCTTTCTCAGCACTCTGCACAACCACATCGTTGTGGTCACTAAGATCCATTTCACTTTTCCTCTTGTTCTTTGTCTCTTCCGTGTCATTCAGCTTATCGTGCACATTCTTATTTCCTTCCTTCTTCTCATCTTTTCTTGCTTCATACATATCCTTTGCTATGATTCCTATAACAGCCTCTTTCTGATACATATGAATGGACTGCAGATATGGCTGCAGGAAAGAAATGTTATCTAGCTCTTGTCCTTTCTTTTCCAGAGTTTTAATGTGGTCTATTAGCGATTCACTTTTAAATTCAGCAGGCATAGTGGTTGTCATTTCAGGAGGCCATTTAGGTTTACTCATTTTGAGCTCTTCCTCAAGGGGGAAGGTTTTCTTAGGCATTTCCCTGGAAGGGGGCCAAATGATTTTTAATTTTCCCCTTTCCCCAAATTTTCTCAAGTTATCCCTTTGCCCTTCACTGTCACCAGCATCTATATGTTTATTAAGATCTCCAAGTTCGGGGTTATTTTCTGCACTGTTTTTATACGTATTTGGGTCTTCATTCGGAATAAAGTCCACTGAGCTGCTTTGATTTTTGTAAATCCATCGATCTTTATGCTGTTTGTGTCCAAAACCTTCATCATAATTTCCCTTAGATTTGAAAAGTTGTTTAAAGTGAGGTTTACAATATATTTGTCCATGAAGTGATGCATAATTTCCCAGACTGCCAAAAAGAACAAAAGAAAAAATTGAACATTCTACATATGCCCTGCAAATTCATAGGGAATTAGGGAATTAATTATTTCAAGAATGAGTCAGAGATTCTGTGCAATTAACTTTCTGGCAATAGGAATGTGCTTATTATTATAATTGAACATTTCTGTTAGATAATAGTTACCATGATACCCTACATGATACATATCATGTGATAGTTAGGATTTCATGCCGTATGTCAGGTATTGGTATAGTAGATATTACAGTGTAATGTACATGCAGTTATAGATGGTGCAAAATGATAGGACTAAATGTCTGCTAACTTAGTAACTTATGTGAGGCGTGGCAATAAATCCTGAATAGCACACACACAGAAATCAACTACTTGAACTTCCTTGTTAGCTGAATTTTGAATGAATTCGAAAGCTTGTCTATGCAACTGTTTATCTGGCCTCTTTGGGGTGATCAACAAATAGAGTGCCTGTTAAAATTAAAACTGAATTTAGTCAAAGGCAATGGCATCATTTTTGAATATCTGTGAATCTCCACATAAAAACAGATACATCAACAGACAGCAAAACTTAAAACCCATGGATAAAATTTATAACAAAACTAAGTGACAAGGTACCCCACCAACCCAAAATACAAGTTAAGGAAAAACCACCAACAGCTACAAGTCTAGCACAATTCGTATCTGTATGAGTGATAACAGAGGAAGCAAGGAAGGTGTCTCATGAACCTGAAAATATGAGATTACAAAACAGCCAGATAATATTTCTTGGAAAGTACCACATACCAATCAGAGCACAGCAGCTGAAATTGGGAGGGATTTTGCCCTCTCCAATAGCCAGTGAGAGCAAGAGTTTACGGTAGGAAAGCCTGAATAGGCTGGAGAATCAAACTCTCAGAACCGACCCATGGAGATCCCCTTTCAGAATAAGACCCCACAATGAGGAAAAAAATATATGGAAGTGGAATCAAAATTGAGTTGTATAATGATGGCAGAAATAAAAAAGTAGGTTCTCACTAACATGGGTGATAGGAACCAAGGTAGGAAATCCTAGAAGTCAAGACATCATAGTTTTTTGAACAAAATGTGAATACTATAAGGGGTAGCTCTGTGAAGCTGTGAAAACCACCCTGAATTGTGCTTCCTTCTAAGATCTGGGAAAACTAATTCTACATACAAATGAGCAACAGAAAAGAATCAAAGCCAAATATTACACAAAGTTATTACAAGAAATAAAAGAGTAAGGATCATCATAATATCCCTGCAGACAATGAAAATGTGCCAGAAAAACATGTTCTCAAAACATCAAAATTTTAACCTACTATTTCAAAATGAGCTAGGAGACATTAAGAAAATGATAAAAGACCTGAAAGAAGGCAATGAATTGGAATTAGAAAAAGTCATAAATGAGGTTCTGGAAATCAGGAAACAAAACAGGAATAAAAGAGAAAAAAAAAGTCAGCAATCAAAAACTAAATGAAAAGAAATATAGAGCAAATAAACACAATAGAAAGTGTCTTAAGAAAGGAAATAGGAAAATTGAGATAAAAATTTACAAACAGATATGAAAAAAGAAATAAGGATTTGAGAGAAATACAAATATAAAGATAGGCACAAAATGTCCATGTATAGATAACCAGAGTTCTGGGAGAAGATAAGAAAGCAATGAAACAGGTTAAATACTAAAAAGCTGTAATTTAAGGACACTTTCCGGATATAAAAAGTATGAAGCTACAAACGGAAAGCGCACACTGGATAACTGACGCTATTCACCCAGAATGACCAATGCCAAGAACTATACTAGTAAAATTACTGGACTTTAAAGAAAAAGAAAATCCTTTTGTGTATCTAAAAAGAAAAAGAAAGGAGCATATGGCTTATAAGGGGAAGTAAGATTATTATCAGACATTTCCAACATTGTATGCCAGAAAGAAATGGAATAATGCATTTAAAGTACTCAAATGAAATAAAGTGTAAGCCAAGGATTTTACTTTCAGTAAAACTGACTTCCCATTCTAAACACAAATTGTTACCAGCATGTAAGAGCTCAAGAAATATTGCTTCCATGAGTCTTTTCTGAAGAATCTACTAGAAAACAAGTTTGAAGAACCAGAATAACTACAGAAACATCAATATAAGGACTGATGGCAAGCAGTAGATATATATTTTTTTCTGATAAACTAAGCTAAAATTAGGGCAAAGCGGGAGATAATATGATATGTAATGGCTCTGTAATATGATCCTGACGATATAATACAACAATTTTTAAAAATAGTGTGTGAGTGGGGAGTAAATGAAATTTTTTAATGTTTTGATAATCAAGTTGGTGGTGCTGATAGTTCTATTATTCCAATACTGTTGACCAAATGAATATAGGATATTCTACATCTGTTGTCTCCTTTGTCTTTGAGTCCTGAACTGGAAGAAAGGAGATGCCAACGTCATGGAGAAGAGGCTAAGCAAAAGCAAGGTAGTTTGAATTCAATTTAGTAACATCACTACAAAATCAATCTGTTTTTTCCTTTATAGCTGTTAACACTTAAAACACTAGCTCTTGACACTTAAAACACTTAGAAATCGTAACTAACCCAGTAGAAAGAGCATCAGGATTATTGTCTTGAAATGTTATTTCTCACTAAAAGAACAAGGGCCTGGAGAAATGACTGATTTCAGGGCTGGGGCAGTAACTGTACAGGATGAGTATGGAACATCTAGTCCCGTAAGATAATGAGGAAACTAGCAAAGTCTGCTGTGGTCTTGTCAAAAGGACTCAGAAGACAACTTAAAGGGGCTTCTACTCTCCAAGGATAGAATAATTTGAGCTTCAGTAATGATTATAATTGCATCTGATTGAAGCCAATCGTGTAAATCTTTGAGTCTATAAAGATATTTAAAAAGTATTTTAAAATTGGTTACCTCTAGGGGATGATGAGGCATCATTTCATTATATTGTTAAATAAGTAACTGATGCGTTGGCAAAACTCATAAAGAAAAGGACAGAATGATACATTTTTTCTGCCCTTCCTCCACCAACTCTACCACCATGTAACCAAATAGAAGAAGGGAAGCAGATCCCGTAAAAGTATTCTAACTAATAATGAAAAGAGAGAACACAAGAACTTTTTACAAACATCAATTAATGGACATAGGTACTAAGCTTCAATACCTACTATGATCACAAAATGAGAGAGAAGCAGATATACGTGCTTACTATATATACTCTTGCGAATATTCCTTATGCTCTTGTGAAAGGCATCAAATCTTAGTTTAAACCAGAATCTAAATTCAATTAGCAATTTGTCAGAGGAGAAAGGAGCATGGACACTGCACTGTAAGTATGCAATCAGCAAGTCTACACTGGGGAAAACTCTACAGGTCAAAAGTCCTGAGTTCTTCACAAATAAATTGTAAGAAGTGAAAGGAATGGATGGAAAAAAAAACAACTTAAAAGACATATCAAAGTATTTAAAAATGGATAAAATTATTGTATCTAGGAAAGCACATTTGGATTAAAACAAAAGCAACTATAAAAATCCAAGGAAGCAATTATTGAAAAGTATATTATTTACTCACAGGAGAGAGCAGGTTGTGTTTGGATAGGGAACATGGAAGGACCTTCTTGAGTGGCTGGTGAAATTGTATTTTTTGACCTTAATAGTGGCTGTAAAATGTTCATTTTATAATAATTTTTTGAGCCATATCTTGCTTTGATTGGTTTTCTATATTTATGGTTGTTTATATAATGATTTTTAAAAATAGTCATTAAATAATCTTTTTTGAGTTCTTATTATATATCAGCCTTTATTTGATGTTGGCAAGGCAAACATTAACACATTTCATACAGCGGGGACAATTACATTAGATTGTGTTAAGAATGGGGCGAGCACAGGAGATACTTTGGGAGCACATGAGAAGGACACCTGATCCATCTATGGGGGTCCAAGCAGGCTTTTTCCAAACCGTGAGTCTAGGCTGAAGTCTGAAGTATGCATGGGTATTAGCTTGGTGGAGAGCTGGGGGAGAAGCAGAGGAACACCCCTGGAAGGAGTGGAAATAACATTTGGGACAAGATAGATATGAGAGAGAAAAATAGTGATTTTGTGGAACTGAAGGAAATTCAGTCTTCATGAAAAGTAACATGAAAAGTAAAATGCGAGGAAGAGGTGTTGGGAGAGGAACAGGGGCAAGATCCTGAATTGCCTTTTAATTCATATTAAGATGTTAATTTTGTATAGAGGAAACTATTCTATGTTTTAAACGGACGTGACCTCAGATTTGCATTTTAGAAAGACTATTCTCCCTACATTACAGAGCATGGCATGGATGCCAGTTGGTAGCAGTGGTGATGTTGGTGAGAAATACTGGAAGCAGGGAGGCTGACTAGCTAGAAAGGCTGTTGCCTTAGTACAGGTGAAAGATGACACTTGATTGAAGGATACCCAAGCTGTGGGGATGGATAGAAGTGTACAGATCAAGAGGCATTTATGGGACAGAAATTACAGAACTTGGTCATTGCCTGGGTATAGGGAATGAAGGAGAGGAAGGAGTCAAAGGCAATTTTATGTTTCAGTCATTGAATTAAAGTTAATGTCATTTCCTGAGAGAGTAGCACACAGACCATGAATTCAAGAAGGAATTTTGGTAGATAATGGGGCATATTGAATTTGCTGTACTTATGAGAAATCTAATTGGAGATATATACTAGTCATTGAGATATAAGTGTCTGACACACAGAGGAAAGAGTTGGGCTAGTGGAACAGATTTCAGAATGCCACGTGGATGATGATTAAAGTAATGTAAATGGATGCAATAAACCAGAGAGACTATAAACAGTGAGAAAAATAAATGCCCGTGACAGAATTCTAAGGAACTCTAACATCTCTGTAATTGACAGAGAAAGAATCACCCACACAGGAGTCTGAGAAGGATAGGAGAAAAACCATTATACTCTGGTGTCACAGAAACCAAGGGAAAAGAATGTTGCAATAAGGGGTGCTTGACATTGTCAACTAAAGTCGGGAAAGATATAGTCTGAGAGATGGACATTGGATTTAGCAAAATAATTTCAATATCTCAGACCATAGCCACACCAAAAGCCATATTCATTTAAATGCATTTACTTCAAGAGTTTTGGAAAATGAGTGCATTTGCTATTGTGTTGATAAGATGCTTCTCTGTCACCAGAGAATAACAGAGCATTTTATTTAACCTGACACTGACATTATTCTAAGGTTTATTTGTTTTTTAGATGGAATAATCCAAACATAGGTAAACTCCAGCACCCACCACCTGTTTTTATATATGAAGTTCTACTGGACTATAGCTAGGCCTATTAGTTTATAGCCATGCCCATTTGTTCAGTTATCCGCAGCTGCTTTTCCACTCTATTGGAAAATTTACATAACAACAAAAAATGCATGGCTTGCAAGTTGAAAATATTTACTACCTGGCCCTTTCTAGAAAAAGTTTGCTGACGCCCGACCTCGAGTCTAGACTTCAGACTAAAGCAGTAACTTAGAAATCCTGACTTGCACAGTAACTCTTAATTTTTTGTATCTATATGATCTACACGTTTAAACAAAAGGAACCCTTCTGGGGTTGATTTGGAAAGCACAATTTCAAAAGGAAAATGTTCACAGCCATCCTGAGCAAAACATAACAGAACATGACCACATCCCTTTTGTGCTTGGGTCAACTGATGGCAGCAAGATCTGGAACCATCTACATCTTCCTGAAGACACGATGTTGTAAGTCCACCGCAGGCTCTTGAATATGTGTGCTGCAGACCACAGAACACTTACCTCAGTTTACTGCTGCAATGGTGGCAACGGAAGCAGGACTTATGAAAACTCTGCTTGTCTGCTGTTAGGCACTCCATTGGGTAAACTGTCTTTTGACAAAGTATACATATTTCTTTGTCTTGGAGTAGCAGTTTCTAAAAATAAAAATGTACAAAAGCTCATTTAGTGTTCTTTTCAGTCACACTGTAGAAACAAAACAAACATCAGCTACATATTAACTGGTCATGCAGTTCAAGTAGAAAGCTCTAAGAATCTTGTGCTGACCTTCCTTTTCTGGATATAAGCTGTCCTACCAACAGGTCTGAGACTCTGGTACAATCAACCTTACTCTAGTGTCTCTACTAGTTTATACATTGTATAAGTTGACTTTTATTGTTTAAGGAAACATATATAAGTAAAATATGTTTGTTAACTTTAATACGTTAAAAAGAATGTATAGTAAACTCAGCCTGGGGAGTCCACTAATCATTCTAGCTAGATAACTAAACTTTCCATGTATATAAAGATTTACACCTAACTTGGTCCAAAGCTTTTATTGTTTAAAGCATTCTGGAGAGATTTTTCTAAAATATGCACATGTCTTCTCAGCTAAGGACATTGTGTTTGTTTAAATATTTTCTGGATGACTTAGTGTTGACTCTATGACACCAATTCTTAACTTGAATCCAAAGAGACTCCTGATTACATTGAAGTGTTCAGGGCCTTTTGTCCTCAGTCTAAATGGCTTTGGATTTCAGGTCTTTCTGGATTTGCATGTCTGCATGTTATAGTCCCCCTATCTCTTCCCTTGCTTTAAAGTACCTATATTTACATGCTGCTGTCAGGTGAATGCTAGCTCCTATGACTAATAGTAGTTGTACTACTAACCAGTGTTTGCACAGTGGTTCAGAATTCACCTCAGTATTGTTTGGATTCTCACAATGATCCAGTGAGAATAACTAAGCTTTCATATTAGTTATACATAAAAGCATACAAGCTCAAGGTTTTTTATACAAATAAATATATATACTTATTTGTGCTTCGAGGCTCAATTTAAGCTATTGAGAGATCACTTTTGTTTATTTGGCTCTAGTAGGAGAAATATTTCTATATTTAACATCAGGGTGATTTTTCGTTTGTTTGTTTTGTGGGGTTTTTTTTGGTTTTTTTTTTTTTTTATTTTCTATATATTTGTAGCTATTGTAACAGAAACTGAGCATTTGAAATTAATTAGACAACTTTGCTTAATTATGCCAGAAGCAAGCACATTAAGAAATCATATTAACCCAAGAAACTAGACACATATGTTGCAAATATGATAGAGGCATTGTTAGTAGTTTCAGCAGTTTTATTTTTAGGCTTGCTATTTCTTTCAATCTGTCTAAAAGAATGGATTAGGCTAATGATACACATTAATTATGTCAAATCCTTTTATTGTGAAGCCTCATTAATTGTAAAATGTAAGGAAATATAAATAAATGAGCTGTTCGTTGATGTACTAAGTTCATGTTTTAAATCTCCCTCCTTCCAAATACAATCAAATTTTTAAAATGTTTATCTGCGAATGAGGTGAACTGAGCTATCATTCAAGATTTAAGAAAGGTGAAAAAAATCAGTAATAGAAAAAAATCAGTAGCATTAAAGAAAGCTAACTCCACTCAACTCAATAACAATAATTAAATACACAAAGGGTCTAATTCCATACCTACACTTTTGTCAGAGACACCAATCAATAAAAATCCTTAAAGCACATATCATGAGTGTAAATTATTTCTTGGATTATTACCAGGTTTTTATTGAGTTCAACCGCAACCACCACTTCAGTCTGGCAGTGAAAAATGTGTCAATAGTAGGTCAAGGGATATTATCTAATATTGTCTTAAACAAGCAGATGAAATAATAACTTTTAATAAGTAATATTAATAATGTGCTATAGGTGTACAATTATTAATAAATATATAGTTGCGTATAATCATTAATACTGTCATCATAACAATTATTTTATCTGCTGCTTTACCCAAAGCCTTATTTACCTTGACAAATACTGTAATCTATATATGTAATAGTATTTGTTATTCTCACAGTGCAGGTGAATCACATTATATGCTTTTGTAAAGGGAAAGTGGTAAAAGCAAGCATTGTAAACATAAGGACATCGGCAACCAGGGAAAGCTGTTAGTCTTAGGTTATATTGTTTAGTTACTTCCACGCACTCTTTTAACTGCATCCTAGCTATGGAACACATGCCTTTAAATGGGTTAATCTCCCTTCACATTTTGCGAGCTTAGTTACCACGTATAAATGCAGATTCCTCTTGGAAGGCAGTTCTCATCTCAGCTGCAGAAGAATCTGAGGTTCCACCTCCCAGGCTCCCAAAAACTCTTTCACTCTCCTGCCACGTCTTTTGAAAATTCCTCCTGAGCTCTTTAGGTGAATCCGAAATATCTAAAATATGGCCAGCGATGACATCTTCATAGGTCGGTGGGGCATGCTTGAACTCAAAGCCAGATCTGCCAGCTTCTGAGTTACGTGAAGACACCGTCATCTTCGACCCAACAATTTGATTCTCAAATGCATCCAAGCCTGAGAAATGTTCGCTTAGAGACCTTGTTTCAGAGCGTACACTGGGCTGCTTAACAAGAATGTGTTCTTGCAACTCTTTAGGACAATTGCAAGAAAAGCCTGTAAAACTAGTGTTTTCTAAAGATGTTAATCCAAATCCCTCCTTGCAAAACGCATGACTTTCTTGTTTTCTATTATGGTTTGCATCTCCATTTGCATACACTCTTGTGTTTGACGTGGCTTCAAAAACTGGGCCATCTTCAAATTCCCTGAACCATCTGTTTATTTCATTGTCATGGTCATTCACGAAATTCTCAGCCATTTGAACAGTTCGGTTGGCTGCTTCGTATCTCTGCGTGTGCTCTGACAGGCGAGGCCCTTCCACTTGGCGGATGATTTCCACTGAGTCAAAACTTTCCGTATCCGGCACTAAGTGCTTGGTAGAATTCACCCCCTCTTTGTGAACGTAAGTCGCCCTTTTCTCTACTTTCCTAACTTCCTCTTGAGCTTCCATGGATTCTCTGAAGGAACCACTATCAACATGATTTACATTTATAGGTATTGTGATTGTAGGGGGAGAGTCCGTACCACGAGTTTCTATTTTAATTTGACGCCGAAGGGTTGCAGGAGACGTGATGATCTCAGATCTCTTCTCCACAATCGGAACCGGGCTACCTGGTGAACATGGAATGGCCCCTCTGGATAACTTTGCAGTGGTGTCTTTGAGTTTGACAAGTTGTTCAGAGCGACTCCTGGGTGGAGAAGGGGAAGTATTTGCTCTGTGAATTCTAGATGTTTGTGACACAGGCCTTGGTGATGGTTCAGCAAAACTGTCCTTTTTAGGGGTCTGAGAAAACTCATCCTTAGTAGAGGTTTCTGTTCGTCGAGCGGTAGACTCGATTGTTATAAAAGTTGGTGATGGTGAGCGTGTTTTTAAGGAGGGAGGAGAAACCTTCCTATTATCTAATTTAATTTCCTGATGGGTTTTCACATTATTATGAGTAGTTGCTTCGTGCTGAGTTGCTTCTTGGTGGTGCTGTGTTTTTTCTGTGATGGTATTTTCTTTCTGTTCAGTGTGTTTATTACAGCTGACATCGACATTAGATACTTTAGATAACGCTTCATTAAGACCAGTAGGTTTATTTCTCTGCTTTCCTGCTTTGGAGGATATCATGGCTGTTTGAATTATATTTTCACAGGACTCGAGCATATCCTCTGCTTGAGTTTTAATATGCATTATTTCTTCTTTAATTTTTTCTATGTTATTCTCCATAACAATGCGAACTCCATAGTCTCTTTTTTCTTCACTCAGTAGCCATATCGGAATAATATTTAACAGTGTCTGAAGTGTTTGAAGGCCATTTTTATCTGGCTCTGCTTCAAACTGTTTTACTCTAGACAAAATTTGTTGTAGTTCTTCACGTTTTCTCAAAAACTCCAATATATTTATAGCACACTTTCCATTATCCTTCTGAGATTCTTTCACAGAGGAAAATAAAGATTTGTTCTGTGTAATCTCTTGCTTTGAATCTTTAGTATTAGAAAAGATTTGTTTCTGTTGTATGCCCTTGACTCCAAGACATTTTTCTTCCTGAAGATTATTATATGGCTGCGGCAATTTTTTCTGTTCCTCTTGACTTTCAGAAGTCTGTATGTGTGTTTGCTGAAAATCCTCAGTCTGTGAGTCAAGATGTGTATCAGTACCCTTTTGCTTCACTACCTTCTGTTCTGATTTATTCAAATGTCCTTGTTTTCTTTCAACTATTAGTCTCTCTTCTTTTGAATGAATCATTGGTGCGCCCTCAATTGTTTCTTCCGTTCCTGGAAGTTTTCCACTCTCAGATTCTCTAAATTCTCTCTGCTTCTCATTAACTCCATTGAGCTTACTTTCATGGCTTTTCCCTGCAGGTTCTACAGGCAATCTTAGTGTTACTCTTTTCTCTTTCTTAGGTACTTGGTAACATTTTTCAGGTACAGATTGCTTATCACTATATTCAGTGCGTGCTTCAGTTTTCTTGGATTCCTGGTACTGTTGTTTGGTGATGGTTTGAACATGAACTTCAGATTGCTTTTTATGGCTTTCGTAGCTGTGATCTGTTTCATTTAATTCATGATCTAGAGTTGGAATCTTGACGGTTCTAACTTTGACACTTGGGGAAACTGGTTTGCTTTGGGGCAAGTGCAACTGCTCCAGACACTTCTGCTGTGTTTGTTGTGTACTACATTCTTGGCGACTCTGCTTCATTTCGCAAGCTGATTTAGATTGTATCATGTTCCTTGAGCTCTGTAAAATTTCATTTTTCGTAGTATCTTTGTCTTCTGAGGCTGCTAGAACATGTTGGAGCCTCTTGGCAGCAAGTGTTACTGCTGGTGTTGTGGAAAGCTGGTTATCCATACATAGTCCTAGTGCCTGAGAATGATTTTGAGAGTCTGGGTTGGGTTGGGCTATGGTGACCCCTGAATCTATTCCAGGTTGGGGAACCCCTGCGTTTGTTTTTTGTAACAGCACTTCCTTTTCCAACTCTGATATATTTTGATTTTGGCATTCCTTTTTGACCATGTTATAGCAAGAACTCTGCTGTTTCTGTTTTTCAAGCTCTTCTCTTTGTTGTCTGTACCTTTCTTCAGCAATCATTAAAGGTGTCTTAAATTTTCTCACATAAGGTTTTGGACTTTGTTGTCCTGAGCCCACAGGAAATGAATGAGATTTTACGAGAGGTGTTTTTCCTTGTTTTTCCTTGGGTGTTGAAGTTTCTGGAACTGTCTGTGAGAGAGACCTCGTAGAGTCCATAGACACTTGTTTTCTTTCACCGGTACATTTTTTAGATATATTCTGCTTTGTCTCGGTGTGTTCACTGCTAGTTGCCACCATTACTCTTTTCTCATCCTTTGAGGGAGGAATTTCACATTCTATATCTGCCAGGGAATTCTCCAGTACAACTTTTGGGGAACCGTGATACATTTTATCTGCTATATGCTTAGGTAGTTTGGGTTTGGGTAGTGTGGGAGGTGGTACACGTGCTCTTGATTTTCCTGTTACGATTTTAGCCTGAGAATGAGTTTGTTGAGAGCTTGAGGCTTCTTCTTGGGAATATTGTACGAATGCTCCACTGTGCTTTTCTTGAACAGAGGAGGAAAGGAGATGTGCTGGTTTTAGAGATGGAGTTGGAGGAGGGGGAGGTGGGGGAAACATTGACAGACATTCTCTTTCAGATTTCTCATCTTCTGGTGGTGGAGGAAGAAGGAGGCCTGGGAAACTTTCAAATTCAGCCTTTATCTTTTCTGTGGACAGTGAGGGAGGAAACACATTCTTTTCGGGCAATATCATTAAAGGAGGTGGAGGAGGAAGAGGAAATTCTATTTCAGATGATGCATTGGAAGGTGGAGGAGAAGGTGGAGATGGAGGTGGAAGAGAGCAGTCGCTTTCTTTTACATTATTTTCAGGGTTCATGTTGATTGGATTAAAGGACATTTCCATTGCCTTTTTTAAGTCTGTGGAAGTATTTGTCTTCATTAGAAAGTCCTGGCTGTTCAAATAAACATCAGTCTTCTGCTTTCTGTTGGTTGCCTTAAATGTATTGTGGCCTTTTTGGGAGACTTTCACTTCTGTTATATTTGACATGTCTTGATCTACAGGCAAAGTCTGCCATACTGGTTGAGGGTTCACTTTCTTTTTCTTTATATCTTTATTAGAATATTGCATTTCTTGCTTTAACAAAGTTTGTTGCTGAAAGTCCCCTGAAACTTCACAAGTTTCTCCACCTGTCTTGTTGAGTGGACCCCGGGTTGGACTGGGCTTAGAGCTTTGTATTTCTGTTGATATTTCAGTGTTTTGGGTATTTTTTAAATTCTTCACAGGGAACGACTCAGTCTTTTGGTGTTCGTTCCTCAGTTTGCAAGTCTGAGTCCATTGCTTTCCAACTGTTTCATCAATAGATTGGGCAGAATTAAAAATAGCATCCTTCTTCTGTTCTCTCACTGTCTCTGATTCTTTTGTTTTTAGATTTTCCTTCACTGACATCGCCAAAGTCAATTGTCTGCTCATTTGTTCATCTCGAAGATGCTGCTGTGTTGTGGTATCAGTCAAGACACCCATCCTGTCCCCTGATTCCAACACATTTTTAATAGCTTTGTCGTGTGAGTTAGACAGTCTTCTAAGGCTTTTCTCAAGAGCATCATTGTTTTGTTCACGATTTATGACAATCTTTACGGTGCCTTTAGGGGCTTTTGGAAGATTAACCTCAGTTCTTTCTTCTATTAAATTCCCATGAGAAGATGTGCCTGTAGTTTGTTTGAGAGTGCCTGTTCCCCCTTGCCAACTGACTGCTGGCTCAAGTGGTCCTGGTCTTGGCTGCAGAACACTTTTTTTGTCCGTCTGGACAGCCACCTGATGAATCTCTGTTTTCTCCTGACCTTGTGAGGATCCGACCATCGCAGCTTGCACATGTTCTTTGATTACACCTCTTTTATCCACATCTTTGAAAGCTCTTTCTGCTTCTTTCAGATTCCTTAATGATGTTTCAAGGTCATCTCGGATAAGCTCCTTTTTCAAGATTTCTGTCCTTGTGTGTGCGGACTTTTCAAGGCATTCAATAGCTTTCTTAAAATCACCAGGGATGGCATTGGGCTGCTTAGTTTCTTTCCTTTGGTGGCTTGATTCCTTAAGGGACTTGAAAGTGGTCAGTGTGTCACCTTTTATAATTTCTTCTGTTTTAGCCAAAGTTTTCTGATTTGTGGCCTGGCTGAGGGAATTTAGGGTTGATTTCAAATCACCTTTTTTAATTTCTTCTTTGGGTGTCTTACAAGATGTACTCTGACGCTCTGTCATAAAAGCCTTAACTGTATTCTGCACATCTCCTGGGATGATGTCAGTTTCATTAACAGTATGTTCAACCCGAGACCGTCTTTTCTTTAGTAACAGTTTTGTGCCCTCTACGTCACCACCAATTATTTCTTCCTCTCTTTCTTGTGTCCTTTCTGTTAGTGTTTCCTCTGACTCTGTCTGGAGTTGTTTGAGATAATCCAAAGCTCCAGTTTCTATGCATGTGGTGAAAAACTGAACATTTCCTCTCTCAGAGGCATCGATTTTTGCCCTTTCCGATATTTTATTGTTTGATATGGAAGATAGCAGATTATGAATGGTACGTTTTACATCACCCCCTATTACTTCTTCACGCTCAATTGTGTCACCAGCATTTTCATGAAGAAGACAGTAGATGGTCATGTTAACATCTCCTCTTTCGTCCTCCTGAATTAAAATGCCTTTCTTTACAGATCTTTCCTCAGAGAACAGATTTTTTATTGCTTGTTTTACATCACCACTCACTATCTCTTCTTTTTCAGCATGAAATCCTCCTGATCTGTTTAATAGTTGAGTTTTGGTCAGATTAACATTTCCCTTTTCTTCTTCACTAACCCAAATCTCTCTTTTCGTACTGTCTCCTTTGGAAAGGAGGTTCACCATTATATTTCTGAGATCAGCCCTGATAATTTCTTCTTTCTGTATCTCAGGAGATGTTTGATTCATGAGCTTATATTTTGCCATTCGAACATCCCCAACTTCGTCAGCTTCAATGATGATTCCAGGAGCCTCTATAACTTTTTGAGAGTAGAGTTCTTCTAAGGTTTCTTTAATGCTCTTGCCAACAATTTCTACCTTTTCTATCCTATTTCCATTAAATTCGTGAAGGGGTGTAGTTTCAAAGAGCCAAGTAGTTGTCTTGACATCAGAAGGAGGGATTTCTTCCTTGGTGATCTTTGTGATGCTTTCATCTGCTTCCTTAATAGAATCCAAAGTTTGATTTTCAAAAAGCCATACTGCCTGCTTCACATCACCTTTCTGCATATCTTGCTGGGTGACTGTTTTGATACTTTCATATTCTGACCCTTCTCCTCTCAGCTCATCTATAGTGTGGGTTTCAAAGAGCCAAGTAGATGTTTTAACATTGCCTTTTTGTATTTCATGGACACTTACTGTTCTTCTATATGCATTTGCATCAAAATTTTCAGACTCAAAGAATTGTTTACTTGTCTTGACATCCCCACCTTGAATACTGTCTACAGTGGGCACAATATCACGTGATTCTCCTGAAATCCGATCCAGTGGCTGGGTTTCAAATCTGTATCTGACAGAACTGACATTTCCTTTCTGAATATCTTCTTGTGTGACTGATTTAATTACGTACACAGTCTCTGATTCATTAATTGAGTCTAATGGTTTTGTTTCAAAAAGCCACCTTGTCCCTCGAACATCTCCATGAATTACCTCTTCCTTTTTAACTGTTGTCACTTCATGATAATACCCTTCTCGGTCTTGAATTGCATAGAGTGGCTGGGATTCAAAGAGCATTCTGTAGGTTTTTACATCACCCTTTATTTCTTCTTCAGTAATTGGTTCTTTGGTGCTGACATAATCGGATTCTTCTTTAATCTCATCTAAAGAAAAAGTCTCAAAAATAAAGCACCCTTTTCTTACATCTCCACCTTGTATGTCTGTCACGGTCTTAACTAGTTCATCACCTTCTTGGCCTACTTTAATCGTATCAATTGGTTGGTTTTCGAAAAGCCACCTACAATTTAAAACATCACCTTTCTGAATATCTTCAGCCTTTAAGGTTTTGATCTTTTTTAAAACTTCCTCTGAACTGGAACTTATAGAATCTAAGGACTGATTTTCAAATCTATGGCGCATGCTGGAGACATCCCCAGCTTGGATATCCATTTGCACAGACTTGATTTCCTTTCCATCTTCTCCTTGTATGCTATCCAAATTTTCTGTCTCAAAAAGAAAACACGCTGTACGAACATCCCCACCTTGGATCTCCTCCTGTTTTACAGTTTGCAATTGGACTGCTTCTTCAGAGTCATCTTTTATGGTATCCAGTGGCTGAGTTTCAAAGAGCCTAGTACAGGCTTTGACATCTCCCTTATGAATTTCTTCACTGCTAGTCATTAATGAAACTTTTTCATAAAGAGACTCCATTGGCTGGGTTTCAAAAAGCCATCTACAGGTTTTGACATCCCCTTTAACAATGTCTGTAGCTTGCTCAGTGTTACTTTCTAATTCTTCCATATTACTAAAATATTTAATTGAATCAAGAGGTTGGGTTTCAAACAGCCATTTAGCAGATTTCACATTTCCAGACTGTATTTCTTGAGCAGATATCCCTCTGATTATCTGAAATTTATGAATGCTTTCATCAAACTGGTCAATAGGCCTTGTTTCAAAAAGCCACCTACAGCTTCTTACATCACCTCTTAGGATTTCTTCTTGCTGAACTGTCTTTACCTGATGATATTTTCCAAGGTGATCTTGAATGGCATATAGTGGTGTTGTTTCAAACAGTGATTTATTTAACTCTACAGCACCTCTTGTGATTCCTTCCACCTCTATTTTATGTGATGCATCAAATTTAATTAAATTGTTTGATTCAAAGATATGTGTGTAATTCCTTACATCTCCTCTGTCAACTTCTTCAAGTTTCACTGTTTGTATGTACTCTTTTTTATCTTCTCTGATCTCTTCCAGAGGTTGGGTTTCAAAAATCCATTTCTGGTGCCTAACATCCCCTCTTTCTTCTTCAGAGGCAGTAATTTTTTGAAGTTTTCCTACATCTGGGCTATTTTTTAAAGCTTCTATTGGAAGTGTTTCAAATAGATGCTTAGTAGTTTTTACATCTCCTCCTATTATCTCTTCAGATCTTAGAGAATCTACCTCAGGAACTTCTTTTAGACTGTCTAATGGTTGTGTTTCAAACATCCAACACTTTCTGGAGACATCTGCACCTATTATTGTTTCCATTTCAGTGATGACCTCTTCTAAATCTTCTTTGATTTTCTCCAAAGGTTGGGTTTCAAATAACCACTTTGCCCTACTCACCCCACCTTTGACATTTTCTTCCATGGATATTCCTCGGACAACTTTAATTTCTGTGATATCCTTGTTAATTGTGTCCAAGGGCTGTGTCTCAAACATCCAGCGTGCTGTTCTCACATCCCCCTTTTCAACATCTTCTCTGTGAACAGTTTTAATTTCTAGCATTTGACCTAAACCATCTCTGATAACATATAATGGCTGAGTTTCAAAACATTTTATACTTCGCTTAACATCCCCCTTAATTTCTCTGAGCTCAGACCTCAGTTGCAATAAATGAACCTCATCTAATGAATGAAGCTGTCCAATATGATCCAGATGTTGAGTTTCAAACATGTATCTCACAGTCTTGACATCCCCCCCAGTTATGTCCTTTATGGCAGTTACCACTGATTCTTCTTGACTCTGATGCATTTTATTCATTGAGTCTAATGGCTTTGTTTCAAACATCCACCGGGCTGTGCGGACATCTCCTCTGGCTAGCTCCGGAATTTTCTCAGCATTTTCTTCAGTGCCAGAAGAATGATCCCCCAGTGTATCTATGGGCTGAGTTTCAAACATCCATGTGGTATACTTCACATCACTACCAGCAATGATTTCTTGATCAGCAATGCCCTTGGAGAGGTTATCTTCCTCAGGAGAGCCATTGTTGATGGAATCTAGAGGCTGATTCTCAAAGATCCACCTCATAGATTGCACCTCCCCCTTCAGAATTTCATCCCATTCCATGTGTTCTCTTTCTGAGTTCTGAACTTTTTGAGAACTGTCATTTGTTTTTTCAAAAACATACCGGGCTTGTTGTACATCTGCTGAAACTGAGCTTCCTGGGTTCACTTGACTAGAAACTATCTCAGAAACCTCACTGATATACTCTTTTTCTAAGTTTTTTCTTAACTCAGGATGGATGTGTTTATATAAACGGTTTAATTCATACAAATTTCTTTGCTTGGAATATAATTCTTTGGGGACTGGTGGTATTCTAGGAGGGCTGGGGTATTCAGGGGACTGGGAAAATGCTGTTACATCTATTGGAGTTTGAAATATATCAGGCGGGGGAGGAGGAAATTCTTCTGTCTTTCCCGAAGGAGTGGCATGAGCTTGTGCCAGAGTTGAGGAAGTGGCACTGTGGTCACTACATCTTGTGGTTGATGTTTCCTTCCTCTGGCTGGTTGAAGTGCAAGAAGTGGATGAGGTACCCACAACTGACGATGGCTTTAAAATCTCTTCATATTCATTTTCAATCTTTAAGGGAGAGAAAATCAAATCTTATAAAGATGGGTGGCGTGGTAGAAACTTCCTAGGTACTGCCCTTCACCTGTCCACCTGCTATGACATCTCCATTGGTAACAACAGGCGATATACTCCACTTAGAGATCTATCCTTAGGAGCAATATTCAGTGTTTGTTACTATCTTTCATATAATCCATTGGCCCTTTTAGAGTTATATTCACTATTGAATACATCAGCGACTCAGCATTGTAACATTTACACATAATCTTGATTATTTTTCCTCCTTTACTTAATTTGCTATGCCAGTAATCTACAGGGAAACAATAAAAGTCTTAACATAATTTTGAGAGTTGTTTTGTTTACCTTGGAATTTTAAACAAAAAAAAATAAGTATCTGATACTTAAACTTGACTTTATTATTTTGTATAATTTAGTTATTAAACTTTGGAGCACATATACTTTTTTTCTTCCCCAATTTTTTCTAGTGAGAAAAGTTCTAACTCTCTCTACTGCATTTCCCATGTAGGGTAATAATATTCTTGTGGAATAGAATAAATATTCATTCAAGATACTTTTTGTTGTTGAACAACTACCTCAAAAATTCCATAATTTGAAAAATGTTATGCATTTAAGTCTGGTTTTACACTTAATATGTTTCTGTGTAGAGACATTGTCTTACCTTGATCTGCTTGGCTGGAATTGTCTCTTTGTCAGAATAAAGGACCTTTTCCTGGGCAGACTTTTCAAATTGTTCTCTTAAAACCTTAGTTGAAACCTTTGGAATTTCTTCATCCTCAGGTGTATCTATGACTAGAAACAGAAAAGAACACCAGGGATATTATGCAACTAATAAACATGATGTTTGAGAAGAAATTATAATGGCATGGGAAACTTAAAAGTTAAGTAAAAAGGATCAAGGTACAAATGCATACATATGGCACTATTTCATTATATAAGTTAGTATATGTCAAGAAATACAGGAAGAAAAATGGTGGTGATTATCTCTGGATGGGAAGTCATAAGTGATGAAACTGGTGTTTATTTTAATTGCAAATGTTTTCCGAATTTTCTACAAACATGTTTTACTTTTATGCTCAGGGAAAAGAATAATAAAAGTTATAAAACAAGAAAAGAACAGCAGAAGAACACAAAAGGAAGACTGACTTCCATAAGCAAAACCAAAATACAGATATAGTCAGGTCACATTTCAGTTACAATTAGCTTAGCTCTTTAGTAGAGCAAAACTCCTCATTCCCCTTTTATAGGCAAGACAAATTGTACCCATTTTATGCACACCTGCACAGATCTGCCTGTAGTCTAATCTCATATCTGAAGGTTGAAGAACTGGACTTAAAAGTGCTTAAATCTGTTATTAAATGTACTACAATATACATAACATTTCTGTTCTCAGGGAGCTTGATAAACATCAAGTTTTATTCTAGTTCCCTGAGGCGAAAGCAATTCAGAGGTGGTTGGCCTATCACCTTCTAGGTTTTCAGGATGAATACATCATAGGGTTGATGGGCAATGAACTAGGTTAGAAGCTTTTGCAGCTATCACCACAGGCAGAACCTCAGTATATATAGAAATACTACCCTGTTTCTTGGGACCGTAAGTCATAGTTACTAACTTTACTTAGTGAGAGGGGCTATGCTTTGGAATTCTTCCACTGAAACCCAGGCGTATGAATAGGAGAAAGGGATACTGAAGTCATATAACACTAGATTCTTACCTGTTTCTTGAACATATTGATGTAACTGAGAAGCTTGGTTTATCTCCTCAGTGTGTTTTTCAAAATGAGAGGCCTGTGTTTAAAAATAATTTTAAACAAGTAATTGTTTTTAAGAAGTCAATTATTTCAGCACATATATTCTTTATTTCACTGTGATTTTCATACAAGAATTCCATGCACACTGAGAGATGATAATTAAATTTCTATCACATATTTTAATGCAGGGCTCATGCTATCACAGAACATATATGAATTTACACTTAAAGTGCACTTATATTTTTAGAATGCTTGTTTTATTTTTCAAAGAATGTCAACTCCATAAAGGGGAGCGAGACACTGATATGTACTGCTATTAAATATATAAAGAACAAAGAAAGCAATTGCTTACAAAAGGATCAGAATTTCCACACAGTTCTGAAAACTCTTTGGAAAGTGTTGTTTTTTAAGTAATTACCATTTCTGTTCCAAGAACATCCATTTTGTGTGCTTTGGAAGCTTCTTGCTCATGTCTTTCCATTTCCTGGCTGCTTCTTGAAATGTTGACCTGGCTGCTATTGATTACCTCCTGAAAAGGAATGAATGAATGAATGAACAAACGAACGAACAATACCTTAAGAAAAGCCTAAATATTTTAACTTTTCTTATTAATGCAATTTTAGTGACAGAGGCTTCTGAAAAAAAAAAAAATAATTAAGGTTCCTCAGCATATTAGTTTCCTTGGCTGCCATAGTGAATTACCTCTCACTTAGTGGCTTAAAAGTACACAAATTTAATATCTTACTGTTCTATGTAGGTCAGAAGCCCTGGATGGGTCTTACTCAGTGTTGGCAGATGTCAGAAGGGACACACTCCTTTCTGCATCTCTAGGAGAGACTCCATCCCCTGGCCTTTTGCAGTTATAGAGGCTACCCATTTTCCTTGGTTTATGGCCTCCCACCTCTGTCAGGCTGAGAGTTTCTCACATTGCTATCTCTCTGATTCTCTTTGGTCTCCTCTTCTACATTTAAGGACCTTGTAATTACATTGGACCAATCTGGATAATACAGGATTATGTCCCTGTCAAAAGACCAAGTTATTAGCAGTCCTAATTTCATTTTCTTAATTATTTTTTGCCATATAATTTAACATCTTAACAAATTCTAGGGATTAGTACATAGATATCTTTGGGAGCCATTATTCTGCCTACTACCCTTAGTAAGCAATAAATGTTAACAATGCATCTTGTAGCCAATATGAGAAATATTAACCTCAAAAAGAAAATGCAAATCCTTGATGAAAAAGGAAACATATTTTGTTGCTTTTAAGTCAAATTTTCATGTTATAAGAAGACATTCCAGTCTTCAAGTTGGCCATCTAGTTTGATGATACAGCCAGTGTTCAATTGAAGAATGAAACCATTAGCTATAAGCAAAATAAACAGATCATATTATGCTTGTATGTATCTCTCTCTCTTCACACATAGGGATACTTTTGATTTTGGTTAAGTTAGCATGGATGACCCAAGCTGAATTGGAACCGTGACTTCTATTTATTTTATTGATCCAGCCCTACTGTTACTACAGAATGTGATCTGACACAAGTATATGATTGATTGATTGACTGATTGATTGTTTGATTGATTGATTGATTGATTGATACACTGAGGCTGTTGGCATACTGCTAAAAATCTTAACATCAAATAATAGGGTATAGACAGATGACTCTCCAAAAACACATGTATTTGATCTCGTTTGAAGTTGGGAGTTTACTTTTATCTTGATATCTACATAACTAATAGATACTGTTTTTGAGATCGGATTTTTAAAAAAATTTACCTTAGTAGAGAATAATGAAGTGAGCAAAAGTGCATTATTACTATTAGTCAAATAGGAACACTAAAGTTTTGTTTATTTTTTTACATGGGGTTAAATAGTTTTAAGCTTTCAAATTCTAATGCTTTAAACCAAGAGTAAGTTTAAAATTAATTCATGAGATCTTGTTTTTTGTGTTTTTTTTTGGCTTGTAGTGTGTGTCTCCCTCTCCCCTCCCCTACAAGGGTACTTGGTATAAGAGTTTAAGTTCTGATTAACCAAGCATCAGTCAGACGTTTATTTAGAGACGTGTACCTTGTCTCCCCGAAAATAAGACCTAGCCAGACCATCAGCTCTAATGCGACTTTTGGAGCAAAAATTAATATAAGATTCGGTCTTACATTATATGATTAGATAAGACCTGGTTTTATATTATAGTAAAATAAGACTAGGTTTTATATTAATTTTTGCTCCAAAAGACACATTAGAGCTAATGGTCTGGCTATGTCTTATTTTCGTGGCAACACAGTGGTATTATCTAATTTGTTACACTTTTCTTGGAAGGAGAATTAAGAGAAAAAGTTGATACCCTCCCACAAGTTCTATAGGGAATTGAAGGCAGAATGTAGGTTCACACTTTAAAATGTAGATTATATTTCACTGGATGTGTTAAGTAACTACTTGTAGATGGGAGGAGTTCTTTCACAGTGTATATGTATACCAAATCATCATGATATACATTTTAAATATCTTAAAATTTTGTCAGTTATACCTCAATTAAGCTGAAAAAAAAGTAGATTATAACTCATTAAATGGAAGACCACAGTAATGTTTTTCCCAAGCAGAATGGTTTTCTAGCCCAAGTTAATTATTCACATATATCACATGATATTTAACAACATGCTTGACACACAGTTTGTGCTAAAGAAAAGTTTACTTAGTGAATAAATGACTAAAATAGCAAACTCCCGTTAATAAATTAATTTAATTCAACCTTCTGTATGTCAGAGAACGTCCTAGGAAATGGGGATAGAACAATGAACAAAACATGGACTTTACTTTCTCAAGAGGAAGTATAGAAAATAAATAAACCGTATTCTTTGCTTTAAATTCAAAGGATCATGATTCCATATAATAAGAATCTTCACATAACAAGTTTTACTTAAGGATACCAATAATATCAGACTGGAGGGAACAATAACAATCACAGAAGACTGTGGATAGAATAAATTCATGGGCATAAATATCAACTCTTTGCATGACAACTGTTTACAAGTGTGACAAGTCTTTCCACCTATAGGGAATAGAATAATGAGACTATTCTATGGCTTCCTTATACTACACTGAGCAATAGGAAGTACTGATTAAATGATAGTGGAAGAGCAAAGGAGACAGAACCTGACCAGATTCTTACTGAAGGGCAATGATCTTATTGATCATTACTACAGAATCATATTTATACCTAGAGCCCCTGTGATAAGCTGTGGTCCAGAGACATGCTTACTTGGCCCGCTTAATGTTTCCAAAGTTTTGAATTAATCAACGAACATATACAAAAATCAAGATTTCTATCTACCTTTGAAAACTTTGAAGATCTGGAAAACACTGGATTCACATTCCAACATGGCAGTGGCTTGCTGGAACAAAGTAGCAACTGCCCTTTTTAGTTGGAGTATGTGATTTTCAAGTAATCACCATTTCTGTCCCTCACTCAATTTAACACCAAGTTGACATTTTTAAAAAACCTGCCTGCAACCCATAGAATCTTTCGTTTCTGATACTTGTTGCTAATAATCAGAGTGAAATAAAAAGTTAGCGATGTTACTCTGTGTGTTGAGAAAGACAAATGCAAAATATTTATAGTAGAAAAAGAGTAAATAAATGTATTTTTGATACATTTTAAAAATTATCATTTTCTGGAGCAAAAACACTTGATACTTAATATGTATCTACTTGAGTAAAAACAATCCATGTCTATCATCTCTAAGTATATTTTCTTGTAAGAGATGACACAACATAAGCAGCACAAAGGTATATAAATTTAGTTTAGAATTACAAATTTCTACTTCAGCACTTATGTGCTATTACTAAATAGAACTGTAATTGCTACACTAGTTTGGCATGTTAGTTTCAATGCATCAATATTACTGCCCCCTGGTTAGTGTAATGTATATAATGCCTGTTAAAATATCCCAAGGTTTTGTTTCCATCATTTACCTTTTCATATTTTACAACGAATTTAGTTTAGATTTTAAATCTGATTGTTATTATTCCCGGTTGCTGATGTTTATAGTGTGTATGATTAGGTAAAAGATGGATCAGCAGAATACTCAGGAAAAAATGAAATTACACAAATAAAATGTAACAAAGAATTCTGGCAATAACACCATATATCAATTCACACAGAACAATTCATAAAATCGGTTCCCTAAAATTAAATTTAGATAAAGCTGCAAGAGACAAAGTACAGTGTTTTTCACAGGTGGATTAACCAGGAGTCAGAAATTGTGGATTAGTCCTAATTTCTCCTCCACTAGGTATGTCATAATCTTGGGTAAGTCATTAAATCACAGTTAAACTTGGTTTGTTCATCCATTCATCCTTTAAAAGAAAGAAAAACAGATGATACATGTGCTCTAATTTTGGAATCTAAAGGAGAAAATGTGGCACAATTGTAAAATAATGTCATGATGTTTGCTCACACCAATGTGAAGTCAGCTTATATATTAGCCAAGCTTATTACGAAAATCCATTCTTGATATACACTTCTCCGGAGGAGATTTCTACAGAAGAGGAAGAGTTCACATTCTGACTACTAAACTTGTCATTGTTACTATCATTATAGGAAAAGACATTGTATATTTATATCAACAAAATGCAAACTCATTCTAGCATGAGTAAGGAAAGAAAAGGACAGACTTTTTTTTATGGTGACTCACTATTGTTGTCACTGTTAGAAGTATAGCCCATAGGAAACAAGGTGATGAAAGACTGGCAGAATACTAAATGATAACTGCCTCGGTAGAGTGGAAAAAACAGTTCATGCTCAATGCCAGTAATTAAACAATTTTACCCATCACTAATCTCATTTTTAATAAAACTAGAGTTATGGTGTATTAATGTTATTTGCATCTTTGTCAGGCAGAAACAATACCAAAAATGTGCTACTTATGTTAACAAAAATGTCAATGGATTCAAGGTTTGTAAGAATATTTAGTTCTTTCCTTTAAGTGATGAGCATAAAAATTAGTGGTTGATATATTGTGTTTTTCTAGATTTGGATACTTTCAAATTCAAACATGTTTTCTTTTGCCCTGAGTTATCTCTCTTTATTTTTTAAAAATATACTTTAAAAATTTACAGCACGAAATTTGACATCCCTCATATTTGAGTTTCGAGTTAAGGCTTTTCCACAGTCACATATATATTTTGGAAGTCCTGGCTCAAAAATTATTTTCCCTTTGAAAACTTTCCCAACTTTTCTAGATAGAGTTGCTAATTCCTTCTTCTCCTTCCTCTCCTTCCTCTTCTTCCTCTTCTTCCTCTTCTTCCTCTTCTTCCTCTTCTTCTTCTTCTTCTTGTTTAAATTTTATTCCTGTATTGTCAGTACACACCTCTATTATCTACCTATCACATTTCAAAGTCATTACTTGATAATATGAAACTCTCCTTTAACTGAACCCATGGATCCTCAAATCCCAATATTTAACTTCTATGCCACTCAAAGCATCAAGCTGTGAACACACGGGCAAATAGTCACTTTTTTTTTTTCTAGGAGTGTAAAAATTTTGATTTTTATAAAAATCTAGCTTAAAAAAGAGTGATTTTAAATATTTTCCACATACTCCTAGGATTTTTTTTGTTAGGGTTTTTTTTTTTTTTTTGGTGGTATTTCAGCTAACAATCTTTGGATCTGAAAATTTCATAATTAGTAGGTAGAGTTTCTGAAGGTAATGCACATAACAATAACATGTGAATCACTTTACAAAGTGCACTCAGAAAGAGGCCTCCTGATAACACTACAAGGACTCAGAATATCTGTGAAAGAATATGGGCAGTGCTTGATGCTGTAAAGAGTAGCTGGCATCACCAGAGGGAGGAGAAACCTGTACCGAGAAACCAAAATACACACAAAGGCAGCAAACACAGACATACAGGTAAAGAACCATTCAAAATAGGAAAACATAGTTTCAAATAAACTTTTTATAAAAAAGATCTTCATTGTGCTAAACAAATTAGTTTGTATACTCTTTTTAGTGAATTATTATTCACTGTGTTGATAAATCTGACATCTGACTTGTTGTCAAGCATCATGTGGAAACAGCAGTAAAATACATTGGGCAGAATTACTATGACATTAAAAAATTAAGTTGAGATGATGACAATGAAAAACACTACTTTATCCTTATTTTTAATTTATACAAATGGGAAAAGTAACACTGAGAAAGAAGAGTCAAGGCAATTTCTGGTTATTCAATTCTTTGTGTAACTCATTGTATTCAGAAGTCAAGCCTCCAGCTTTATTTACTTGGGTCAGTTGTAGTCCTGCCTAAAACTGAGTGTGTACTAGTTGGATCCAAGAAACCAACAACGAGGAACATTAACGAAAACAACAAAAAAATTAAAGCAGTGACTTTTTCCTTTGAAATCACTGCATCCCTAAACATGAGTGATATATAGTTTCACCTATGCATTTATTCACCCAATAGCTATTGAGCACCAACTATCTCCATAATATTAGGCTAGACTTTTGTTGTTTTAATACCGTATTTCCCCCAAAAAAAGACCTAGCCGGACCATCAGCTTTAATGCGTCTTTTGGAGAAAAATTAATATAAGACCCGGTCTTATTTTAATATAATATAATACCAGGTATAATGTAATGTAATGCAATATAATATAATATAATATCATATCATATCATATCATATCATATCATATCATATCATATCATATAATACTGGGTATAATATAATATAAGACCGGGTCTTATATAACATAATATAATATAATATAATATAATATAATATAATATAATATAATATAATACAATATAGTATAATACAATATAATATCAGGTATAATATAATATAATAATATAATATAAAATAATGCCGGGTCTAATATAATATAATATAATATAATATAATATAATATAATATAATACCAGGTCTTGTATTAATTTTTGCTCCAAAAGACGCATTAGAGTTGATGGTCTGGCTGGGTCTCAATTTCGGGAAACACAGTAAAAGTTTCTATAGTTAAATCTCTATTTATCTATCTATCTATCTACCTGTCAATCATCTATTTATCTATTTCTATATCTGCACAATATATTGAAAATATATACATATATATTTAATCGAATAAAAAGCTCAGTTAGCTGGAAATTCTTTTGAGATAAGATCCATAATACATATACATGCATGATTTATGCATGTCTACTGCATAATTCTTTGAGTGAAGTGTTATTCAATTAATTTCAACTTTTTCTTGACTTAAAACAATTATACTTTGGCCATATTTAGCTATAAAAAGCAAAATCTATCATTTCAAAAATACTTAATTTAGAAGTAGATATATTTGACTTCAAAAAAAGAGGTTTCTCAATAAGCATTGCCAGCTTTAACTCCTGGAATTCTGACTGTCCTCTTCTTTCCAAAAAATACTATTTATAGAGCCATATACCAATGTCCCAAAATGCTGAAGATTCATACAAAGATCATATAAAGGATGCACTCTTAAGTGGGCCATCAAACATATTAGTTATATAAAAAATATTTATTTGACAAACTAAAAAAGCAGGATACATAAAAACATTCAATTTGCAGTAAAGGATGCCTTCCAGAAGTTTTATATAGATGTATGTTTTATATATATTACATATATTATATTATATATTTTATATATTATATATATTATGTATATAATTGTATATATATATATAATATACATAATATATATAATATATTATGTATATAATTATTATATATATTATATATTATATATAATAATTATATATAATATATATTATATATATTTCAATATATATATAGACATAAAGCCTCTTAAAATCAAAGAGACACTAGGATATAAATAAATATAAAAGTACAAGAAAAAAGGCTAAAATTTAGAGTCTCTAGGAGCAGTGAAATTGCAAAGAAAAGCTTGCAAAATGAATCAAAACATTCTAAAGAAAAAAACAGAGGTAACATGTACCTTTCGTTAATTAATGCAAACCAAAATAGACAAACGGAATTATTATACCTCTTAATTAATTCCCCTCCCTCACCAATATTCAACTCATGAGTTATAAGCCCTGCCAATTCCATCTTTAATTATTTCTTGAGTTAAAGCCCTCTTTACTCTAGAACTTCTGACCCATTTAAGTCCGCGTTTGTTTAATCTGGTATTTCGGTAGCTTCCTAACATGTATTCTTATAATCTTGACACCCTGTATATCAATCCTATACAGTCATAAAAAATCTTTCTTAAATGCATATCTATTTATATTACTTCCCTGTGAAAGTTTTTGCAATGGTTTTTGATTGACTTAGAATAAAGTAAAAATTCTTTAACATAGCATATAATGTCCTCTATTATCTGGCCTTTGCCTACAGCTCCAGCTCCATGCCTCAATTATGCCTCACTAGATTCACAAATATATCATGATATTTTACCTTTTGCATAAGTTGTTTCTTTTGCCTATAATGCAATTCTATATTCATGAAAAATTATTTCAAGTCTCAGCTGAAGTATTCTTTGCCCTCAGGTGTCCTCCTTCATAATCCTTTATTGAGAGTAGAGTTTATCACAACCTCCTTGTTTCTCCAAAAATCTCATTTATATTTTATATCATAGAATCTATCACATTGCAGTTGCAATTATTTGTTGTATGTCTGTCTCTCTTATAGAATGAACTCCTTGAGGGAAAAATATACTCGTCATTGAATCTTTTGTACTTGGCATATTGTGGATGCTTAATGACTATCAGCTGAATAAAAAAATAAATAAAAAAATTAAGGCACAGACTCTGGAGTCAACCTCCCTGGTTAGGATCACATTTGCTCACTTTCTTTGGAAGTTACTTGGACCTTCCACGTGTCCATTTCTTGTACAAAAAAAGTAATAATGATAGTACTGTATCAGAAGGTTATTGTGAAGAGGAAGTATGTTAATATATGTGAAAAACTGGTTCTCAAGTGTTACATCACTAGCTTTACTTAACAAATATTCACTGCACACTTACTTTGTGTCAGCTATTTTCCCAGTAACTCAGGATATATACCCTGTTTCCCTGAAAATAAAACCTAGCCGGAAAATCAGCTCTAATGCATCTTTTGGAGCAAAAATTAATATAAGACCCAGTATTATGTTATATATTATTATATTATATTATATTATATTATATTATATTATATTATATTATATTATATTATATTATATTATATTATATTATATTATATTTATATTATATGACCCAGTCTTATGTTATAGTAAAATAAAACCAGTTCTTATATTAATTTTTGCTCCAAAAAACGCATTAGAGCAAATTGTCTGGCTAGGTCTTATTTTCGGAGAAGCATGGCATTAAACAAGGAAAAAAAAAGAATAAGATTGAACGTAAGTAGATTATCTGGCTATATCACTGAATTTTACCATTAATTTTTCATTATGGAATTAAGCCCAGAAACTGAAAAAGAAGCACGTTGCAATACATACAGGTTTTTTTTTTTTCTTTTCCCCAACAGAGAAGTAGTGAATTTAACTGGGGATGGGGAAGGTATTATTCAGTGAGAGATAAGCAAAAAAGGTGCCTGTGCATAATATGACTCTTCCAAATCATTTTAGTCCCTAGGACATGGAAATAGTCTATGGAGACAAGACCAGAAAGTGGCTTTGTGATCACCTATCCAGTTTTTCTATGGTTCATTTTTCATGAACTGATACATAATGAACAGTCAGTTCACAGTGATTTAATCTACTATTTCAATTTCAAGCGTCAGCATCGGACTGATTTAAACAGGAAAGGTAATTTGTTAAAGAGACATTGGTTGGCCAGGGTTGGCCATTGTGGACACAGATAACATAATGGTGGTTACCAGAGGGAGAGCGAGATTGGGGGAGGGTGAAGAGAGCAAAGAGGGTCAAATATATGGTGATGGAAGGACAGTGGACTTTGGGTGGTGTGCACACAATGGAATATACAGATAATGTATTATAAAATTGTATACCTTAAGCTTAAGTAACCAATGTTACCTCAATAAATTTAACTTAAAAAATAAAATGGAGACAAGAAAGGAGAGCCATTACCCTCAAGTAGTATGCTGAAGTATGCTGAAGAAATGCACAATTCTGAAATGCTTTCAAAGAATCCAAAAATTAATAATAACATGCAGTAATTTTTATTGTGTATTAATTCTTTTAAAAAATCACTGGGTCTTTCATCATAACATTCTTTTCACTATTGTATCAGGTAACTACACATTTGTATCTTTTAGGGTGGGTGAGTCAGTGAAACATTTTTCTAGCAACATAATATTAGTCATCAAGTGCAAAGATTCAACAAATAGAAAAATCAACATCAGAAGTTAGAGGGGGTCTCAAAATTGAAAAAGGTTCTTACAAAAAAAGGACAAAAAATTATTTGCTTTAAGTAGATGCTTAAACAGTTTCATTTTACATAGAAATATAGGTACCAAATACAGAGCTCATGATCATTTTATTTAACTAATTTAACCTACATTTTGTGTGAAATGATATTGTCTGCTCACCAATATTTTTTATAGGAGGAAATTAACATGTTTGCATTTGATTCTGATATAGAAAAAGTATGTCTGTATGTGTCTACAATTCTCTCATCCATATATTTTCACACTCCGTCCTTCCCACAAATCATTCCTTTTCTTTTTCTATTTTCTGAACCCAGACTTGATAGTGCACTTTCTCATTACCATAATCCCTTCTGTTGTAATGAAAGCTTAGAAAAAATAAGGACTGGAACGAAAGGAGTTGAGGGACAAAAGGAAAACTCCTTTTCTGATCCTTCAAAAGTAAAAACAACAAAGAACATTTGATTTGGGGGGACCTTGGCTGATATTTTCAGAAGAGTAGTACAAATGCTTACTGGCAAAAAACAAACAAACAAAAAACCAACCAAACAAACAAACAAACAAAAAACCCAGGCTAAAGTAGACTTCATTGAAATCCCCCAAATTTCCCCCAAATGTTTCTCAACACTGTACAATATGATGAACTGTAGCATTTGATGATTGCCATTTGTCCTCTGAAGAAAATAAATTAATTTCAAATGCCATAGCAGGATGATATCTTTAGAAGGCTCTGGTATTTACCCAAAGATAAGGAAGGTCAATTGAGTCCTGGCTCCCTCTCTTGGTAACAATGTAGTGGCTGGTCTATAATGTGGTCTGTCCATATAATGTTAGAAATGAAGTAGACTCTACTGGTCCCTACAGTGATGAACAATACTTGCTCTTCACCATGCCTGCATAGGTCACTCAGGACAGAGAGGGATAAAGAACAAGCACAAGAAAAGGCTGATAGAAGATATAATCTTACTCCATGTTCTGTGATGTTGAGATTTGCATAGAAGCTGGAAAAAAGACAAAAAAATTCCCCAAACAATATCTCTGCATTAGTGTGGTATTAAAGACGGAATCTCTTAATGTTTCTTGTTTTTCTCAGGCTTAGTGTTTTTCTAGTTTTTTTTTTTTATAGCATGATAATTCATTTGTAATTATGCAAACTAATGAATAAATGAACATCCAAAAGAATAGACAAGCTTGACTTAATCTAATTATCTTTGAAGACCCATGAGGATAAATTTATTTTGAGAAATACCAGACTCAAAAGAAACAGAAAGCTAATAATAACTTCTTATGTTAAGTAGTTACGGAAAATACCCATTTTCGTATAAGTAAGTATGTGGAAAAACATTTCGCAGATGTGACTAAGTTCTACCAAAAATAGTCATTCTGTAATGTCAATGGTTTCTTTCATCATAATTGTCCTTGCTCATCAAAAACTAGCAAAATCCAAGAACTTAAAATTCTGTAGCTTGCATTTCTATTATAACAATTTAAAAATAAATTTAGTTAGTATATTATAACATATTGTCTACATATTTGAGAATTTTTAAAATGTAATTATAGGAAGAACACATTCACATTTTTAAACTAAGACTTCCTGTTGAAGAAGGGGTTATACAAATGTATTTCTTCTATTCCTCCTTGCCCTACTTGTCCACTCCCTCCCATAAAAGAAGACATAAAATTCCATTATGTCAAAATATCTGTGTTTTACATGTTTATCAACATCAAATACTTTTTGAAATCATCCGTTCAAGCACTGAGAACATGAAACTGTGCTGTAATTTTGTGTTGGCGGTTGGTGGGGAAGGGTCCAGGTAATACTCCCTCAACAATTCTGGGCCCTGAGATAAGAACAATACCACTCCTATTTTTCCCAATTCATTGTACTCTTCAAAAAAAAAAAAAATTTTTTTTGTACTTTAAAGGCGGAAAGGGTAAAGGCGGTAAGCGTGCTTGTCTTCTGCAATGAAATTGAAAGTGGGTTCTATGAGAACAAATAGGTTTACAGAAACAGGAAATCCACAATATCATTAAGAAGAGACGCTCTTCTTGTGGAACTCCAATAATTGGGGTAAACATTGCTCCTACACATTCTATTTTGGAGAACGAGTAAGGTGATCCGTAGAAAGAAAAGCAACCAGTTCAGGATTTTTTGAAAGCACTTGAATCTGTACTTGCAACTCAGGCTTACTTATAGGCATTTCTACTATCCAATGAGACCCTGACTGCCTGAGGAACAGGGTCAGGGCACCCCTCATGTGGTAATATTTCTAACCCTTCCAAATCATCAGGCAGATTAGTTTGTTTAGTTATTAAACAGCATAGTAAAGGAAGCCAAGCTGAATGCATTCACTGGATGGACTGTTATTTCACCAAGGAGTCAGAATTGTCACAAGAGACCCAGACAAACATTTTGTGGATGTCTTCGCAGTGTGGGGTTGGAATTAGTTTCCCTTCATAATGATAACACTGGGATGGCCTGCAGTGCTGCCATATGAGAGGGAAGAGTGAATGAATCTCCCTATGCGTTAGCAGAACTCATATACCAACAAATTCTGCAGGAAGAAGCTGAAATTGGAAGTTGCGAAGGGACCGTGACTAAGACTTTATGGTCACACCTCAGCAGACAGTTAGCAATCGCCATCAACTTCATTTGGAAACAGTAGAGGTTGAGAGTTATAGTGTGTGGCTCTAAAATAATGTGATTGATGTCAGGAGATCACAGAAAACAGTCTTATAGTACTTTATGGGCATACCTTGCATCCCGGGGGAAGACCCACATTGGTTTAGTTATGTAAAGAGTGGAATGACTATGAGCATGTCAATATTATTTAATAATAAGGTTTATCTCTTCATAATTAAGTCCTGTGTCTTTCAGAAAATAATATTGTTTGTATAGAAGTATCAAAGGTACAAACTCGAGACATTAGGTGTATAGATTATATAATCCTATGCAATTAAAGTTTTTCTAATGAATGATTGAAATAATCTATAAGAAGTTAAATCTCAGTTTTAATTAAATATTGGTTTAGTAGTGTGGCCTAAACTTTCATTAACTTTTAGTTAATTTTTATTCTAATTGGTTTATTTTTAATGCTTTGATATATTTCTTTAGTTCATTTATATTACCTATTATTTGTTTATTTTTAATATGCAAATATATCTTTGTATATATACAAAAACACTATTTCAGTACTTTTTGCTACTAACAAGGGAGTTAACTGAGTTTGGGGTGCTAGTAAATTAGTTGTTTGGACAACTGACATTCATTATATTTAGCATGATTTGTGTAATCTCTAGCTTTCTCTACTCCTTGCAGTCCCTTGTTCTATTCCTTGACTGCAGTGGGCATCTCAAGAGAAATGTCAGTGTAAATAGAAGGGCCCTACTATCAGGAAAAGAATGAGGTGGGCAGATGACAAGCCTCAGATGAAAAACTAAGAGGGGCATGGTCATCTCTGGGATAACAAATCCTGGCTCAGGTGTGGACTGTCATGTTCATTACTGCACATTAGACTCACCTGCAGCGCTATACAGTTCCCTGATCCCCGATCATATGGCACAACAATGAAATCATCATTACCTGGGCCACCTGGGGAGCTGCGTGTACTGTCAGAATCAAGGCCACTAAACTGAGGGCTTGGATGACATAGGTGACCAGAACTCCCACTGAGATTCCATGTCCCAGCCTAACAGGAGGAGTGATTTGATTCTGAATCCTTATCCAGTCAGGTAAGAGGTAGGAGGTGAGATGTAAGGGACTCTGAAAAGATATCCTGCTTCGAGTCCACAAACCCATTACCACTACATTCCTATACCCCCACCCCAGGAACCCTGGGATAAAGGCACCTAACAGCGGCTTCGTAAGGAGTGTGGGGTGCATTTCTAGACAGACCAGGTTCACGCAAGTCTTAATGCAAGCAGGGGAAGAATTAGTAGTTTGTTGAGGCTTGTAGAGAAAGCCTCTCTTCCTTTCATCCTTAGAAATACAAGTTGTCATGGAGTTTAGTTTGTGTTTTGCCTTTGTTTTCTCATATTGGGGCAAGCAGTGCTAAATGCAATTTATTTCACAACTTGAGCAAATAATTTTTCACAAAATATAACTTTTGACTATTGGATTTCTGTAGAAAAAAGTACAGGATTCCACCATGGCCTACTTACAGAGTTATAGGAAGATGGACATGGGTAGCAAGAGAGGAGACACAGATGGAGATAGAGTAGTACCAGTAAGAGGTCACCAGGTACAAAGTGGCAAGGCAGCAGTAGCCAGCACACAGGTGTGAAAACAGTAATGAAATGGACACCTGTGAGCATCACAGAATTAGATTTGAATGCAAGAGTGGAGGGGAAAAAAAGCACTTCATTAAACACGCATCTAGAAACCCACAACTGAATCAGAGTTTGCATTTCCACTGCTTGCTGAATTGAAAGAAAAACTTACTAGTGTAGAGCAAAGCTGGTCTGCTGTGTGGCATAGTCAGAAACTGGGATATTTTGACCAATAGATAAACCCAGTCAACTGAATTCTGCATAAACCAGCTTGGGGAGGTCTGGCCTCCAGTAGATTATAGACCTTAATTGGTTGAGGCTATTGTTTTGTTATTCTGATTCTGAGACATCATTCAAAAATGAGTCTTACATTGTATTATTTTCATCACCAAAGCCCACTCAGGGACAGGCACTGAGAAAGAGTTGTAGAAGATAAACAGCTTAAAGGGTCTGGATTTGGAAGGGAAAAAAGGTAAAAGATTTATTGTTAGAGTTTTAATTTTTAACGGAGTAAGACTGTTAGGTCTAGTTGACATATTAGCCTTACTTGTGAGCCTCTTAAAGACTGTGTTTCCCTGAGACCAAGCTCACACCCAGCACACACTGGGACCCTGCTGTGATCACTCAGCCTGTGTAATATTCATGTGGATCCATCAGCCTATCTGGAGAAAGGTCAAGATGACTCCCTGGAAAAGAAACAGTCCTCTGGCAAAGAGAGGCTGGTATTTCTTAGTATTTATACATATTAACATTGTATGTTGAAAAAACACTTGTTATATTTTATTAAGACAATTGTAGGAATATATTTATCTTCATTGTTTCAACTGTACAAACCAGAAAATGTCATGAGGTAGTTTCTATCCCTCACAAATACTTTTATTTCCCTTCTATACATCAGCTAAAACATGCTGAAAACCTACAAGACTCATAGAAACTGGAAAAAAATCAATACTCCCTCAATTCTTCTTCTTTTCTTCATTTATTCAAGCAGCATAGGCTTTTCTCTCCTGACTGACTCAATTCATATATTAATTATGTTATTTTCCTCTCAGTGCATCTTGTCACAATAGTGTGACTCAAGCAGTCTCCAAAAACAAATGCTATGTTATTCATTTGCTCCCACTTAAAAAAGCAAACTTTGATTCAAAATGGCATCATCTCGGCTTCAGCGTACCTGTGCAAAGCATGTTTTACCTATTCCCCTCCTCTGCCTTCCAAGAGGTCCCCCTCATCTTATCATTTCCTAGAGTCAGGGTTAAATACTTTCTCCTCAAAGAAGATCTGCTAGTACAATTTTTTAAATGTGCACTAACGTTACTGATTACTCCAGAGCAACATATGTCCAAAGCATAAACAGGCATGTTAATTTTAAACTAATCTTTAATTACTTAATGAGCTCCTGAGAATTGATTCTGTCTTCCAGGGCCAAAGTACTGAAAAGAAAGCTAAGGTACTAAAAAGAAAGCACAGAACAATGCTATCCTTCTTTGTCTTTTTGCATATACATAAAGTGTTTATGAATCATATTCTACTTGGAGAATAATTACTATCTGATTATAGTCTGTTGGCTATAGTGGCAGTACTACTGATGTAATAACTAGTGTTTATTGAACAATTCATTTATGCCAGGCATTATAGTAAGAGTTTTACATGGACCATCTCATCTTATTCTTAAAATACACCTGTTGCTTCATCCTCATTTTCCAGACAAGATTAGGTGGCTAGCTCAGGGATTATAACCAGAGATAAATCTGATTCAGGAGGCAGTAGGACCAACTAATCATTACTCTAAACTGCCACATTTTCAGTGATGTTACTTTAAGTTGTAATAGTCATTTAAAATTGGTGCACACAATTAAAATACAATACAAGACAGGCTTTTGGTCACAACCGTATATACTGATGGGGATTTAGTTTCGATTGAACCTATTAACAGCCATCTATGACCTTGAAAAAGCATGTATTTGGCAGAAAGCTAAAAGTAGGTTTAAAGCACATTTATAATGAATGCTTTGCAATGTGGACATTTAGCTGATAAAAATATGTTTAGTTTGCTAGAAAATAATTATGGGTCACTTTTAAAGAGTCTAAACACACAAATGTCAGATTATATCTGTCAGAAGCTGTCAAGAATAATTTCTATCAATCTAAAATTGTCCAGGGATTGTTCCAAATCCAAATAATCTTATGGAGTGCTAATGTTGACATTAGGATTCTTGCAACAGTACATGTATGTGGAGAGATACATACTGTCTCGCAACTTCCTCTGGTCCACATCAGATTTACAACAGGGAGTGAAGGTCAGGAATACTTCAGACTCTTGACATGGATTTCGTGCAACGGTTTTCACATGAAAGCAATTATTAATACCTAAGCTCTGTATGGCACTGATTATTTCCAAAAATTCTGGGGCTCCATCTGCTCTCCCCTACTTAAGCCACTTAAAAAAAAAAGAAACTCCAGAAAAGAAGAGGCTTCCAGGACTTCACAATTAATGAGCAAAGAGCTACTCAGTACTGCATAAATATGGGGGAAAGAAAATGAAGAAGAAATTCACATGAAAAGATGAAAATCAAACCCTAGGTATGAGACTATTGCACAAAGAATGAATATCTCAGACTGCTTATGGGACTGAGATTTATTCTAGGGGTACATGGAAATGTTCTAAAATTAGATTGTGGTGACATTGCACAACTTTATAAACATACTAAACAGTTGTACACTTAAAATGGGTGAATTTTAGGGTATGCAAATTATATCTCAAATTATATATTAAAATTATGTGTTAAAATTATGTTAAGTGTGTCTCAAATTATATATTAAAAAAAGAAAAAGAAAATATTCAGAAATTAGTTGCATTTTTATACATCAATAACAAACTATCAAAAAGAGAAATTAAGAAAACAATCCCATTTACAATTGTATCAAAAATATGTATACTTAGGAATAAATTTAACCAAGAAAGTAAAAGACCTGTACTCAAAAAATTATAAGACATTGAAGAGAGAAATTTTTAAGACACAAATAAATGAAAATATATACCATGTTCATGGATATGAAGAATTAATATAGTTAAAATGTCCATATTAACCAAAGCAATATATAGATTCAACACAATCCCTATCAAAATACCAATGGAATTTTTCACAGAACCAGAACAAATAATCCTAAAATTTACATGGAACCATAAAAGACCCCGAATAGCCATGACAATCCTGAGAGAGAAGAACACAACTGGAGATATCACGCTACCTGATATCAAATTATACTACAAGGACACAGTAATCAAAACAGCATGGTATTGGCATACAAAACAGACACACAGATCAATGGAACAGAATAGAGAGCCCAGAAATAAATCCATGCCTATATGGTCATTTAATCTATGACAAAGGAAGCAAGAATTTACATTGGGATAAAGACAGTCTATTTAATAAATGGTACTGGGAAAATTGGTCAGATACATGCAATATAAAAATGAAACTGGACAACCTTCTCATACCATATACAAGAATATACTCAAAATGGATTAAAGACTTAAATGTAAGACTCAAAACCATAAAACTCCTATAAGAACATATAGGAAAGAAACTCTCAGACATCACCCTCAGTGATATTTTTACTGATACATCTCCTCAGGCAAGGGAAACAAAAGAAAAAATAAACAAATGGGACTACATCAAACTCAAATGTTTTTTTTTTGTTTGTTTTTTCTGTTTTTTTTTCACAGCAAAACAAAAACACAGTCTACTGAATGGGAGAAGATATTTACCAATGATACATCTGATAAGGGCTTATTATCCAAAATTTATATTGAAGGAACTCATACAATTCAAAAACAATCCAGTTAAAAAATGGGCAGAGGACATGAATAGATATTTCTCTAAAGACGACGTATGAAATAGCCAACAGACATATGAAAAATTGCTCAAGTCAGTCATCATCAGAGAAATTCAAATAAAAATTGCAATGAGATACCACCTCACTCCTGTCAGAATAGCTATCATCAATAAATCAACAAACAACAAGTGCTGGCAAGAATGAGAAGAAAAGGGAACCCTCCTGCACTGGTGGTGGGATTGTAAACTGGTGCAGTCACTATGGAAAACAGTGTGGAGGTTCCTCAGAAAATTAAAAATAGAACTACCTTATGACCCAGCAATTCCACTCCTGGGTATTTATCCAAAGAAATCCAAAACACCAATTCAAAAAATGTATGCATCCCTCTGTTTACTGCAGCACTATTCATAATAGCCAAGATATGGAAACAACTGAAATGTCCATCAACAGACGATTGGATAAAGAAATGGTGGTACATTCATACAATGGAGTATTACTCTACCATAGAAAAGAATGAGATCTTAGCATTTGCAACAACATGGATGGACCTAGAGGATTTTATGCTAAGCAAAATAAGTCAGACTGAGAAAGACAAATACCACATGATCTCACTTATATGTGTAATCTAAAGACCAGAATAAACAAGCAAACAAGAGAGAAATAGATTCATAGATACAGAGAAAAAAACTGACTGATAGTTCCTAGATGAAAGGGGATAGGTGAGGAGGTGAAGGGATTAGAAAGTACAAATTGGTAGTCATAAAATAGTCACAGAGATGTGAAATACAGTATGGAGAATATAATCAATAATGTTGTAAAGACTATGTAGGGTGTCAGATGGCTACTGGACTTACAGGGGGGTGTCACTTCATAGATTATATAAATGCCTAACCACTGTGCTGCACACCTGAAACTAATATAAAATAATACTGAATGTTTATATATATATATATATATATATATATATATATATATATATATATATAGCCATGGGATGTAAAGTAGAGCATAGGGAATATAGTGAATGGTATTGTAGTAGTTATGTACAATGTCAGAGGGGTAGTAAACTTTGTGGGGTTACCACTTTGTGAGGGGTGTAAATGTCTAATCATTATGTTGTTTTGTACACCTGAAACTAATAATTAAATTAAATTTCATTAAAAAAAAGAAAAAGAAAAAGAGACTGTGAAAAAACAACAACAGCAGCAACAACAACAACAAAACTGAAACCATAAAATGGGCAAGTGAAAATGAACTCAGAAAAGAGACAATGGCAATTTCACACTGATAATTTAATCCAATATCTGTTCTGGCATATTTCAAGACATCTTTTTAGTGATGAGGGATTGATTATTCAGAATGTTCTTCTCAAATGGAGCCTGTTGTCGTGAGTGGATTCAAAACATCCCTCTCAAGAGGTCCTTTCCATTCTAGCGTTAAGAACCTACTGATGTTCAGTGACATGGAATGCTGAGAACTCAGTCTCAAGGCAAAGTCAGAAACAATGCTGATGTGATCATTTATCCTAAATATCAACAGGACAGAAACAAGTGGCTTATACTTCCTTAGGAGGAATGGGTTTCATTAATAGCTACTGGAATCAGTAATGACGGTTTTGAAAAGCAAAATCTAAATGGGTGATGTTAAAAAGAGTTACTATTACCGACCAGAGCGACCTAGTAAAGTTTTCCCAACACATTCTTTTAAGAAGCTGAACCTTCTCCCCATGCCTCCCACAACCAGGGGCTGCTATTGTCCACAGCTGCTCTTTTTTCTAATTTCCATAAAGATACTCCACAGGCTCCCAGTGATACTGCTAAATGTTAAGCAGGCAGAGCCATAAAGCATGACAAGTTTAGAATATATAAATAGGATATTTTCCCAAGTTTAAAATGTCTGGCATGAATGAATGTTCCTATATCTCGTACCACATTTTTTTTTTCTATTTCAGAACCCCCTTTTTAATTGGTATAAAATAGTCTGTTCAGTCAGCAAACGGAAGGGATCTTTAACCTCAGAGATAGTTCAATTTTTAAAACTTGTTTAGCACCATTGCTGATCTCCCAGGAAAACTGTTATCAAATCACCAGATAATTACCCTGAAACATCTGACTTAAATACATTATGAAGAAAATAGGCATATTGGACTTAATTATCACACCTTGTGAAATTATTACTGGTTGTGACATTAAATATTGTTAAGAACCTTAAACAAATGTTCTTTCTCTTAACTCTAATTAAACTTGATTTCCAAATTAATACCAATTTTATATGTTAACAGAATAAACATACATATATTTTTTGGCCAGGGGAAGACTTAGCAGAGAGATAAATCTCAAGTACTTTCTACAAGCAAAGAGATTGAAAACACTCTTAGAGCTGAAAACAGCTTAGGTAAGAGAATTAACTGTCTCCACCAGTAAATGTCTTATTTTCAATCCTTGCTTATGAAAGAAGCAATTTTTAAAAATACCTATAGATAGGTTTAAAAGTTTAAGTTAATATCTAAGACATGATTTTTCTACATTTTCCACTCTATTACCAAATTGGACATGTATTTTAAATTTCCAATAAGTATTATAAAGTTTTAATTTTCTAAGGTGCAGGTGACTCTTTTCTTTCATTTTCCCAGACTTTAGCATACATTTCAATAAATAGTATTTACGAGTTTATTCTTATATATGTTTTCTGCATTATGAATCAGATTTAGTCATTCCTTACAGAATTATTGGATATTATTAGCATGTCTAGAAGCAGATAATGAAACTGAGTGGTCACTACGGTCATGCAGATACTGACTTGTAGTGAATGGTTGGTTTTTCACTGCTCCCACACAGATTAGTTTTTCATATTCATAGAGCAGCAACTACATTTTATTGTGTGTGTGTGTATATATATATATATATATATATATATATATATATATATACACACAATGGCACTATATATATATAATATATTATATATAGTGCCATTGTGTGTGTGTGTGTGTGTGTGTGTGTGTGTGTGTGTATATGGTGCCATAAATAAGTATACATATTTTAAGAAAGGAAAACTGTATTAAAATTATAATACTCAATATAAACCAATAACAAAAGATGAATACAAATCATGTTTGACTTCTTCAATTACAAGAGATGCTCAAAGTGGTTACCACGAGCATCCAGACACATCTGATTATGGCGAACTACTGCTTGATCAATGTTGACCAAAGTGTCCAGTTGTATACATTTTTTTTGGCAGCCCTGGTATATATATGATGCAATCAAACAATACAGTAAATGTTTAAATTAAAAAAAGAAATGTGCTACAGTAAAGGACACATTGCCATTATCCCCCCTCAAAACACTCCCCCTCACTTCAAACACACTTATCCCATCGTTCTTGCCACTTTCTGAAGCAGTTCTTGAAGTCCTCTTTCATGAGTGTCTTTATGGTAGTTGCGCTGTTGTAGCTGCCTCAATGTCCTAAATCATTTTGACTTTGGGGAAGAGCCAGAAGTCTCACCATGCGAGATCCAGTGAATAAGGTGGATGGGGACACACTGTCATGTTTTTATTTGACAGAAATTGCTGTATACGAGAAGTGATGTGTGACATGGAGCATTGTCATGATGGAGGATGACTTACTTTGAAACACATCTTCTCTCAACTGTAGCTCACACCTGCCTGACTGCACCAAACAAGTTGAAAGTTGTCACACACTGTTACTAAGGTTCCATGTGCCGCTCCCTGTATTGAAGATCCCTGTTTCTTTGTTGGATGCTACGTGGCAGTTTAATTCATGTCACGCATCACTTCTAGTATGGAAATTTCTGTCAAATAAAAACAATACGGTGTGTCCTCATCCACCTTATTCACTAAATCTGGAACCATGTGACTTCTGGCTCTTCCCCAAAATCAAAAGGACCATGAAAGGTAAACATTTTGAATCGATTCAGGACACTGAGGCATCCACGACAGTGCAACTAAAGACACTCACAAAAAAGGACTTCCAGAACTGCTTCAGAAAGTAGCAAGAACGATGGGGTAAGTGTGTTGGAAAGAAGAGGGAGTATTTTGAGGGGGATTCGTGGCAATGCGTATTTTATTGTAACAAATTTCTTTTTTTAATTTAAATATTCACTGTATTTTTGGATCAAACCTTGTAGTTTGTTTGGTTGGTTTTGTTTTTACCCAGTATCCATTTATTCTCCATTGATAACTGTATGCTGAGAATTTTCATTTAGCTAAACAAATACAGAGGCCTCAGCTGGCTATAGCAGTTAGTGCTAGGAGCAGCATGTTTGTTTCATTTAGAGCCTTTTAGATGTAGTAAGGCCTTTTCCTAGGACTTCTGGGAAACAGATTCTTAGTCTTTCTCTGCATTTTTTTTTTTAAAGCTCTTTGGGGGAATCCTGTGTGAGAATGTGGCCAGTTGAGAGAAAGCGAGGCTGAGAGGTAAAAAAGAAGAAATATGATCAAGGTGATAGTTAATATTTTCTAAACAAACACTTGTGTAGTGTTTACAATGGGCCAGGCACAGTTTTAAACACTTTACAAATACAAGTAATTTAATCTTCTTAACAAACCTATGAAGTGAGTATTATTATAACCTTGACTTTACAACTGAGGAAACTGAGGCACAGAAAACACAGTTAATAAGTGGAGCAGGAACTTGGACCCAAATGATCTGGCTCGATGCTATGCTTAGCCACTATGCTAGGCACATAGTTCGAGCCCTTACTTACATCAATGGTAAGGTAATACATACTTAAAAATCAGTTCTAAAAAACAAAAAGGAGAGAGAGAGAGGTAGAGAGAAGGGGAACCCTTGATTTGTTGCATTTGCCAATTTCCTTGCCATAAATATTCTCACTGTGGCTGAGTGTAAGCTATTAACATAACATTATCTGGTTACCAAAATTCCTAAAGAAATGAATAATCGAAGAGTTAGTACAAGCGAGCTGCTCTCGTACACTACTGGAGCTTACAGCAAACCTCCCTTCCACAACACTGCATTTTTGTGAATCTATAATGTTCCTTTGGTTTAAGCCACTTTTGGTTGCGTTTTGTCTTTTGTAATATTAAAGAGTCCTAACTGATTCCAAGTTTCACAGATAATGAAATACTTGCATGGAAATTATTCTTTGTTATCCTAAATCTTACAATAACCTCACGAGACAGACAAATAACCCAAAATTTTCCCATCTTACTCATGAGACACTGAGGCTTGAGTTAGCTATGAATTTGGTTTATATAGTAACAGCTACATAATTTGCCAGACCTAGTGCAAAATGAAAATGTGGAGTCCCTTGTTCAAAAATTATTAGGAATTTTGAGGTGATGACAGCAGAGCATGAAACTAAGTGCAGTGCTCTTCTAAGAGTGGGGCTCTGTGCAACTGCCCAGGCCATACACCTGTTAGGGTGGCCCTGCATCTATGACACTCAGCTGGTGACAGAGGTAGCATTGCACTCAAGATCTACAAGTCCCATAGCCCTTACATTCTATTTTACTGGTTCCCTGCAAAATACAGGATCTTTAAATACATTACCTACACTTCTATGTAGAATTTACTCAAAGTATTAATGATAACTATTTCATATTATTGACTAATTTCAAGTAAACAAACACTAATGACTCACTTAAAGATTCCTATGTTGCAACAGCTATATATGAGATCATAAGTATATCCAATTTTACTTTCTTATTTACATTATGTTACCTTTAGGTAAAATTTTTTAAAATCTTACATAAATTTATTAAGCTACCTATATTGCTCATTTTTACTTTTCAGACAAAGCTAGATAAAGAAAACAAACACTATTTCACATATCATATTTTTAATAATTTTATCTGATAGAGTTCCCCCCCACCACACCCAATTACCTTATTTATTAAAATTTAGGCAACTCTAAATATCCTAGGGTTTTCTAAAACAAACAAAAACACCCACTTTTATTTCCCACTACAAAATTTCAGAAATACGCCAGTTTTCTTCCTTATGGAAAACACGGGCCTAAGTGCAGCTGTTTACAATGCAATTACTGTTTTTCAAAGTGCCAAGCTCAGTTTAATTAGTTTTATTACTTAGAGTCTCACACTCAAAAATCATTATATCCCGTGACAATATTTGATGATATATGATAATGGAATAAGGAAATGAGGAAAACAAATCTTTTATATAAGATAGCATCTGGAAGTTAAATTATACAGTTTTACGTAACATCTGGGTTCCACTACTCAATTTTTGACGATTTTTAAGGAAAACAGAAAACTTGCCACAATAAATAGCTCAATAATGCTTTAAGCTTAATCTATGTCAACAAGCGGCAACAGTTACCATGAATTATAATCTAGAAGCAGAAACTCAGTGTTTTCAACATTTCTATTTTCTTGTTGACTAACCTATTTAATTTTCATTTATGTTTGAAACATTAGATACTAGAGGAAAAATATTCCAGCATGGTTCCCAAGAAACGTGGCAAAATACTCTAAGTAAATAAATCAATACATTGATAATGATTTAAAAATGGTTTTCTAAAACTTTTAAAATTTACCATTTTTGTTAATGAAGAATGAAAATACATGTACCGTACCACCAAAGAGGCAGGTAGTTGAGGCGGTTCCTACATTGGTGCTGAAATGAGAGCATTTCAACCATACATGATTTGTCCAGTAACTACAGTAGCATTACCTGCTCAGATCTGTTCCGGTGCTGGTATTGATACTGAGAAAAGATGTTATAGGAAGAATCAGTTTTGTCTTTCTCAAATTGTTTCTTCACTCTGGCCAAACCACCAGGCACTGTGCACATTTCTGATTCCTCCATCATCTATAGGACAATTTAAGAAAAAGGAAACTTCAGCTTTATATCTACTCAGAATAGGATGCTCAAGCTATTTTTTTCTTTTTTTGATAGCTGACAATGATTGATGGGTGGTATATTAAAAATATATTATTTACACAATTACATTAGTAGGCTCTTACAGAAAACCCTAATAAAAACAATCTCTCGAGGTTATTTTCTCATTTATCAGTCCTTTGACAGAAGTTAGAAGAATATTCAAAATATTGAGTTAATTCTCCTTACCTCAGATTTTCATGTCTGGAAATTAGACCTATTAGAATGTATTTCTCTAATAATACACAAGTAGTAGAAATTAGAATAATGGATTCAATTTTAACTCACAATAAGTAGTTAATAAAATCCAAAATGTACATATAGGCAACACTTTATTAAGAACATAAAAAACAATTGATTCATTTCAAAATGTATTTAAATCATCAAGAATGAATAAAATAGACTCTGAGTATCTCTTACACAAAAAAGATTAATATCAACAATAGTAACAACTACTTAATACATAGTGCACAGTGAGTTGCTATGTACTTATATGTATTTTGTTATTTGATGCTTCTCTGTATACTGTGAGATATGCGTACTTATTATCCTGATTTTAAAATGAGGAAATTGAGTATTGGGAAAGTAAGGCAGCCTGTGAAGTTCTCACAGCTAGTATGTGAGTGTTGGAGCTGAAATTTGAATTCATACTTAATCATTAGCCTTAAATGGCAGGCAGAAAAGCAGCAGCTATATGACTGCGGTACTCAGCTCTTAGTATAGGTGTGTGAGAATCAGAGGCGGGTCAGGAGGGGGTTGAGATTAGAAAGATTGTAGTCTATCACTAGCATTTTACAGATGAGAAAGTTTATTACAATAGGCATCATTTGGAGCAACTCGAAAAACACTGAGGAGTCTTATCAGATCTTATGCTCTAGCGGAAAGGGCTATAAACTCAAGGGCTTTGGTTTTGATAATTCAGCACACTCCCCAGCTCAGCAGGCACTCAAGCCCAGATGGGAATGACAGCTCTCCAGAAAACAGGCCCCATGCCAAAGTGCCCTCCTTCAGGTCTGCTTAAAACTGGGGCGGGGACTCACTAACACTTCAAACCATAGGAGGTCTCTTGAGGTACTCCTGACATAACCTTGGAAGCCTTGAGACATGAAAGGAACTGGATGTCCTGGATACCTGTGAGCTGAGGTTCCCATACCACACACTGTGGACTCCTGGGGTCCTGGAATCTTTTCCCCAACATGCATTCTCTCAAACAGATACTAAAAATCAACTATGGAGACTGAATTCAGGATTATCTGAATTACTAGCTAATACTCAAGGGGTTGCTTCATCAAGTCCATAACCTTTTCCAATTATGTGGACTGTTAAATAGTTAAGAATATGTAACAAAAGAACAAGACAAATAAATGAGAAACAAAAAAGAATATGCACATTGCCTCCATGGAAAGAACAGATAAGATTATGTAATTACCGTATTTCCCTGAAAATAAGAACTAACTGGAAAATAAACCCTAGCATGATTTTTCAGGATGCTCATACATATAAGCCCTACTCCAAAAATAAGTCCCAGTTAAGATCTTCAGCCAAATGGACTCATTTCGTACATCCATTGCAACACACGACAGACATATTGAATTATAAAATAGTAATAATATATAATTAAATATAAATAAATAATATTATTGACATTAATAATTAAAATACATGATAGTGTAAATTATAATTATTTGTAAATACCCAAGTGGGTGCCTTTGGATGGGAGGTAAACGCCTATGTAAACAGAGGAACTCAAGACTTATTGTGGAATGACCAATAGGAATAGAGATACAATGCACGAATAACGTATGCACTTGATAACTATCGGACGTGGTTGTATCTAATCTGAATCTTCATAATTCAATACGCCATGTGTTGTAATGGACGTACTTGATGCACTCATGTGAAATAAAGAAACCTTTTCTGAATTTTGTTGCCTGCAATTTTTCGTAGCTTTTGCGTGGATCATCATTCTTAACTGTCATCATTTTTGTTGCCACTCTTGCTCACAAGTCTTTAGTTAACACTTGATTTAATGGTAGATTTTAAAGAGAATAATATTTTGACCCCCAGACAAGATGAGTGCAAAAAGAAAGAGCTATTCCATCGAGTACAAGAAAGGAATCGTGGAAGACTCCCAGAGCAAGAATCTTACAGCTTTCTGCACAGAAAAGAAGTTGGATCTCCGAATGGTCTAAAAATGATGAGCAGAGTACAATAATCTCAGTCAACAAGTGGACGAGGGAAATGCTAAGAAACACAAGTGTGGATCAGGTCGGCAACCATTATTTCCTGAGCTGGTAAACATCATCTGTGAATGGATTGCTGACAGAAGAGCAAAGCCTTTGGTTGTGTGCAGGGCTGATGTTCAAGCATTTGCCCTTGCAATGGCATCACAGTTAGAAATACCCCTGGAAGAATTCAAAGCATCACAATACTGGCTGGACAGTTTCCTTCAGCGATGTGAACTGTCTCTAAGATCGACAACACTGTTCAAGCTGGAAGACACTGAAGTTATTAAATGTGCACTTGCATTCAACTCCTTTGTTGATGGCATTGGCTTTTCTAAATACCAATTCTCCAACATGATTGCTATGGATGAAACTGCAGTGTTTATGGGCCAAGGATCCCAAACAACAATTGATCAGAGGGGTGCCTCGTCAATCTACATTCTCTCCACTGGTTACAACAGTGCACGTGTTACCTGTATTTTGGCAATTTATCTGGATGGAAAGAAAGTCCCACCTCTAATCATCACTAAGGGCAAAAAAGATAAGGTTGAACATGTTTCAGGCATTTATGTTCTTGAAACCGAAAAAGCCTGGTGCACACTAGCAGTTATAAGGAAGTGGGTCGATTTAATGCTGCCAATTGTTTTGCGAGGTGGTCAAAGAGGTCTGCTAGTCTGGGATTCAGCCAGCACTCACCACGCTCAAGACATGAAGAACTTCCTTGCAGAGAGAAGAATAGATCAAATAATTATTCCCGCAGTAATGACTGCCTATCTCCAGACTCTTGATATTGCAATAAACAAGCCATTCAAGGACCATTTGTGCATGGAAATCAATGACTACATTGAAAATTGAATGGAGAGAAATCAATGTGGAAACTTCATGAATCCTAGCCTGCAAGAGGTCATGACTTGGGTGAAGAATTCATGGGATAAAATCACTGACAGCTGTGTTGCCAGTGCACTAGGAGCAGGCTACATGGACAAGAAGTGCTCATTTAAGGAGCGCTCTATTGTTGGACATGAGAGATTGGGGCCAGTGGTTCTACAGGAAATGGAGTCACAAGAAATTGAAGCCGGAATTCAGGGTTTGGAGAGTTATGACAATGTTCCAGAAGAAGATGACATGACTGTATTTGAATAAATGTAGATATTTGTACATGAATAAATGTAGATTGTTATACATGAAAAAAATAAGACATCCCCTGAAATTAAGCCCTAATGCATCTTTTGGAGCAAAAAATTAATATAAGACCTGGTCATATTTTCAGGGAAATACAGTCTATGTACTAGATATGAGGTGTGATCAAACATATGGTGAATGTTTAAATAAAAAAAAAATTATTACAGTAAAAGACACATTTCTATTAATCCCCCTCAAAATACTCTTCCTCGCTTCGAACACACTTATCCCATAGTTCTTGCCACTTTCTGAAGCAGTCTGGAAGTCTTTTTTTGTGAGTGTCTTTAGTTGCACTGTCATGGCTGCCTCAATGTCCTGAATCGATTCACAAAGTTTACCTTTCATGGTCATTTTTACTTTGGAGAAGAGCCAGAAGTCACATGGTACCAGATCTGGTAAATAAGGTGGATGAGGACACACCGCAATGTTTTTATTTGTTAGAAATTGCCATACCAGTAGCGATATGTGACACGAAGCCTTTCCACTGTGATCACAAAATATGGTGAATGCTGCTGCCGAGTGCCATCCAAAGGAAAGGCAGGGATCTTCAATACGGGAAGCAGCGTGACAAACCTTAGTAACAGTGTGTGACAAGTTTCAACTTGTTCGGTGCAGTCAGGCAGATGTGAGCTACTGTTGAGAGAAGGTGTATTTTAAAGTGTGTCTTAAGTCATCCTCCATCATGACAACGCTCCGTGTCACACATCACTTATGGTATATGGCAATTTCTGTCAAATAAAAACATTATGGTGTGTCCTCATCCACCTTATTCACCAGATCTGGCACCATGGAACTTCTGGCTCTTCTCCAAAGTCAAAATGATTCGGGACATTGAGGCTACAACAGTGCAACTAAAGACACTCATGAAAGAGGATGTCCAGAACCCCTTCAGAAAGTGGCAAGAATGATTGGATAAATGTGTTTGAAACAAGGAAGAATATTTTGAAGGGGATTAAATGGCAATGTGTGTTTTACTGTAACAATTTTTTTTTTTTTTTTTTTTAGTTTAAACATTCACAGTATGTTTTGTCAGATTTTGCAATAAACTTCAAATATAAGTCTTGGTCAATTACTGCCATTTGATACATGTTAAAGTCATGAGAAAGTATGTCATTTCTTTTGAAATTTAAGATAATAAAGGGGAAGGGTGAATTAAGGCTATAATATTAGTTTTTGTTTGTTTTTGCTTTGTTTTGTTTTGTTTACCCCTTTGCCATTTAATTGACATAAGTGGTCTTTCTCAATTGATCATTATAGAAAATGCATAAATATTAAATTATAGAAATTAAGGTAACTATAGTTAAGAAGAACCTTATTCTTTCCAACAACTACAAACAATGTCCAAATCCTGTGCAAATCAATCTGGTAAACTTCAGTAATTATGCTAATGAATGGATACTTTCGTAGTAGTGCATTTTCTCAAAAACATCAGTTCCTATACTGAACAGGTTGCCTCTGATCTACCAAGTGGATTAAAAAACATATATACCCATTCGTTTCCTTTAGCATTGTGCTTTGGAATCAGACCAAGTTACACTAAAGTGCAAACAGCTGATTATTTTTACTACTAGTAGTGCTACCACTATCCCTAACTCCCCTGGTACTGCTGTTACACTATAGCTGCTATTTGCCTATCTAAGTGAGGCAAGATTTTTAACTGGAGTTTAGTGGTGCTCAGCTCAGCTTGTAAATGAAGGTTTATACATGTGAGATGGCAGGATTCACTCAAGGAGCAGTCTGTAGCCGTGAGCTGGCTCAGATGGAAATTACTCCCATGACTTTGTGTTGCTCAGTGCTATATACTAAATATCCCAACTCATCCATGTTTTTGTAAATGACCACATAACTTTGGTCATTTTGTTTTGAACATGTTCATGTTTATCTTCATGCTAGCTTTCTTACTCTTGGACTCAGAGGTAAGATTTAGAATCTAACAGATATGCAAATAACAACGCTATCTTAAGTTAAATATCTAACACAGAATTTACCCAATATTAAGTTATTTTAGTAAGTTAATTTAAATACCCAACACTTAAACCTAGGTAAATATATTACATAATCACCAATTTCCTTTATAAAAAACTATTCTTGTGTTCTAGGGCATAATAGAAATAACATAATTTGGGGAGTTAGACAGACAGTGATTCTAATCCCGGTTCTGATACTTAAAAGCTTGGGCTAGAGTTCCTGATCGTGAGTTTTCCTTTTCGTAAACTTGGAATACCAATATATTTTTCACAGATTTCTTGTGAATATTAAAACAGATAAAAGAAATAAAGGTGAACAGCCCAGAATCTGGCATGCAAATTTATTTCTTAACAAATGTTACTTCCCCTTTCTCTTCTAGGGGGATTTTGCAGTCTGTTGCCTTTTCGTGGGCATGATATTCATTTAGGTTCAACCAAATGCCATCTGGCTGAGTCTGGGACAACAAGAAATTGATTGTTGTCATCTATCTCAATTTGATTGAAACATAATTGATTCAGTTTGGGGCCAAATCACTGACTTCCAGATTTTACATGCAAAATATTTGGTTTTGTATAGACAGAAATTGTAGTCATAAGCAGTTTCCATGATTTTTTTTTTAAGTTGAACAAGCATTTGGTACGACTGACCAAATAGGCAGTTATTTTACATTTCTTTAGATATTTGCCAGGATTTCTCTAAAATAGTAATAATATGTGTTCTTGTTTTTCTGTCACAATATTTACTTAGGGTCAAATCAAATAACAGGGCATTTGTTGGGCCAAAGATGCTTTCTTGTATGAGAGGAGGGAGTTAATTATAGTCAAAATAATACTGGAATAAAGAGACTAGACATTTAGTATGGCTTTTTTGCTAATTCAATGATTTCCATAAATCACTTTTCCTCAGCTTTTTTTTTTTTTTTTTTTTTTGTTGTCTGTAAATAAGCAGGAAGGAGAATTCTTAAATTCCTTATATGCAAACTATCTCCAGAATAGAATTACATTTAAAAATTTTTGTATTAAATAATGATAATTTAGTTTCCTTATGTGCCCAATTTAAATATTCCCTTTTTAGCACATTATAAATACAAATCATGCCCTACAGAAATTTTTATGGTTTTATGGTATATTCTCCTATGCCTGGAAAGATAAACGTCTTTCTAAATAAAAGATGGTTTACTAAATAACCAATCTTTAATTTGCTATTCTCAAAATCAGTTTGTTTCCCCAAGAATCATTTCTCCAATTTAGAACACTAATTTGAAGTAAAGTTCCTTAATGATCCAGCAGGGGGTGCTATCTAAGAAGACTGGCAGGAAGATGCTGGAGTGATACTATTTGTTTTTAGAAGTGATTTAGCTACTTATGTCAGTTCTGCATATTCATTCAAAATCTATGCTGCATCTAAAATGTATTTTAATGACTGTGTAAAAACTTAAATGTCATCTAGAATTGCAACATTGTTAATGAGTTTGGCATAGTCAGCCTTGTCTCTAAATCATTTATAAAGAAGAATGTTAAGAGTAGCTATTTTAGAATACAGCCTTTTTGGCTATTCTCTCTCTTTCTCTTTTGGTTAAATGAACAACTTTGCTAATTTGGAGATTATAATTATAAAATAATATACTTATATTCCATTAAGCTATAAAGCTGCTACTAATAAAATGACTCATCAAATCCTGTGGATTGCAGGTCACAGAATATGCAACCCAACATATTCTTTGAATATGACTTTATTATGCATTGGCTCTAAAAATTGGTGGTCTTACTGAATCCTGCTGTTTCCTATAATCATAATTGGTTCAGCAGAGTGCTTACATTGCTAATCTCCCTTGTTTCTATGTTGATTAAGCTACTCATAATGGATTTAGTGCATACAGAGAAAGAAGAAAAGCGAAAAAAAATTTCTGCCAGTAAATTTAAATGAACTACACATGAGACCAAAGAGGGAGGCACTCAGGTCCACATTATTAAAATTTGAAATTAATTCCCAAACTTCCTGAGGAGAATAGCTATAGGTTAAATGACAATGATGGCACTAACACAATGATAGAGTGCCTTGTGGCTGACACATAAATTATCTATTTGACTCCTCAATAATACCCTCTGAGATAGATGGCTATTCCCATTTTTCGGTTAAGGAAACTGAAGCCCTGAGAGGGGTTAAGATAGTAGCCCAAATCCACACAGTTAAAAGCAGCAGAGCTGAAGCTGAAATTCAGATCCTTTAAATTTGGTTCACACTATTCTGTGCTTTTTCTACTTTATGCCATTGTCCAGTAGTATTCTTATATTGTAATATAAGGAGGGTATGTGAAGAGCAGACAACAAACACACTGCCTAATACAAAACCACCAGGAGCAGCTTACGTTGGCAGAGAAGCTTCGGCCATCACCCTTGGAAACAGCTGCTTGGTACCTCGCCATCCGCTCCTTCAAGGACACCACCTCCTGGAGGTCTGAAACACCCTCAGCTAGTACAGCACTGTCTTCTGCAAATCCACTTGCAGGCTTGTTAAGGCCAACAGCCACTGAAAAGAAATGTAGCATGCTCAGATATGTGTCAGGCTTTGCAAAGAAAATAGCATCACCTTCTGAACAGTGAAGACATTTAAAATATCTGGTCTCCTGAAACAGACTGCAACATTTCACAAATACTTAAGATGTTTCATTGTCACTCTTTTCTTCAAGCTTTCAAGCAAAGCTGCAAAATGCCTATATAGGACCATATGCTTATACAAACATCAAAAGAAAAGAGATCACATAGTCTTACCTCATCTAACCAGCTCCTTTTATGAGAAAGGAACATAAGGATTCTCCATGGCTATGTGATTCTCCATGGTTATTTAGTTATATGTGCCAGAGCTGACTTTAAAACTAGTTTGTCATATAATTAAAAACCATTTGTGTTTTGACTCTCTGAGTATTTGGTTTTCCATAGGGACTTCTTATCCAAATAAACATTTTCATATATTTTAATTAAAATTGTAAATCTATTTTATTTAACATGCTTTCAAAAAGATATAAAACATAAAGGAATAAGAAGTTGTATTATATGAATGCTGTGATTGTACAACACTGATATGCTGACAACAAATGTCAGTTATTTTTTGAAATTCACGTTATCCAAAACCATTGCCATATAAAAGTACACGCTTCCAGTTTATTCTGATAGAAAGAGACTCCCAAAAACCACTGAAAGTCTTTCACATGCTAAAGATAATATATCTTCATTTTTTCCCCTGTGGATTATCTATCTGCACAGGTGAGTTCAGTTTATATTCAACTATATCTTTTTACTTCACTGTGCATAATCATTTTATAGATTTTATTGAACATGACCCCCTAAAGATTTTCTACCTTAAAATATAAAATCCATTTTGTATATTATTCATAAAATATGTCACTCTTTTATTAATCTTAACAGTTTACTTTTATTAAAATTTACAGATAGTATTTACTTTTCAAATATTCAGTTTTTATCTTTTTTCATCTTACTGAGACACACCCGAGATTAATGTTCAGAAATTCAGTGGCCTGAACATAAGAGATTTGGATTCCATTGCCTTGTGGCCTTTTATTTTGATCACAGAAAAGACACCACATTTTAATCTCTCTCTATCTCCATCTTTCTTTTTCCCATTAATAATTTTGCCTATTTAGGTAGGGTCATGGAGTAGGAAACTTACTTTGAGCTAACAAGCTGTGTGCATATTGTTTCCTAACCTCCTAAGTCAGTATTTTATCATTTTCTTCATCTGACAAACAAGGCGCTGTGTCATGCCCAGTCTACTATAATGCAGTGAGCCTATCACTGCTATCTTGATGCTGATGACACTGGATGTAAATTTTTAAGGTTGATAAGATAGCTCCTTTCTTAGGGATGTGTGGGGAAGAGATAGGAACATTGGATGCCTATTTCAGAAGACTTGAATGCACTTGAGATTGGAGAACAAGGTGAAATGAGTTATAGAAGAACAAATAAAGATGTTATTGTCATAAAATGCCTGGGAAAATGGGGAATGATGGAATGTGTAAGTATGCAACTCAGACAGAGGAGGAACATGCTACAAGGCTAACTGGCCTATGAAAAAGAGGAAGGGAAAAATAAAATGTTCACATGACCATTTCTGTTAGAAAGAACTGTAATTATTAATATCACCAAATGACTTTACTAGAAGTTACCTGTCTCTGAGGTCTAGAGCTAATTTATTGTGCAGATGAACAGACAAAAATCCAAAGAATTTCAGTGAATTCTCCAGTCTCCAGAGCTAACAGTATAGCCAGGTCTAGAATCCATTGCACACTAAATAGTAAATGTTTTCCTTTACTTGATGATCAGAAAATCATTTCTAATCCACACAAAATATTAATTATTTGTGTAATAGAATAAATCCTATGAAGCAGAAAGAACATGTAGGGAAGTGCTTTGAAAGAAAATAAAGCACTAAAAAATTCAAGCTGTTATAATGAAAACTATTAGATACCAAGGTTAAGAGTGTCTTTTATGAGAATTCTGAGGTTCTTTGGGAAAATATTTTTATTATAACTTTTTGAAATTTATTGAATTTTTGAATTTATATACTACATATAGATCCAACTTATGTCTACTTATGAGAGATTATGTAAATTATGAGAGATTGTGTAACTAGAGATCTATTTTCTCCATCTGCAAACATGTGCTTTCCTTCTTCTGTAGGGGTTAAAAATGAAGTAATTGACTAAATCAATCAGTCAAATATGCCCAGGTGGAAAAATTCATTATGCCTTCCCAAATTTTACTTTCTATGGAGCGTCCACATTTAAAACATTTTTAAATAAGCAAAATAATACACTACAAGGCAGAATACTCTTCTTAAGCAATTATTCACATACCTGTTGTTACTCGCAGAAGCGATTGCATAGTCGCCCTGCCATGTTTACTTAGAGGTGCTAAAATAATAGCTTTAAGAAGTCAGATATATAAAATAATGAGGAATAGCCAGTGTAATTAATACACTCTGGAATTTTTTTCTAATTTCATAATTTCTAATATCAGTGAAAGAATTCTGGGACATATGCACAGACTAATATCATGAAACATTTCAAAAAGGTCATTGCTACATTTGTTATGACCATTCTTCTAACTAGTCATTAAGGAAGTTTCAAATATGGAATTCAATGGTTTATAAAAACAATGTTCTTACAATATTTAAAAAATGACAAATGTATTCTCATTTCCCATTAAATAATTGTCTAAAAATATGAAATAACAAGTTATGAATATGATCCTAAGATTTTATAGAGTAACAATTTGGAAATGAAGGCCAATGGCTTGACACATAGTGTTAGGATCATTGTATTATTAAAAAATACTGCCAAAATCTGAAAATGTTTATTCACAAGATGTCTAATATGGCAGGGTTCACATAAGTGCTTTCTTTTAATCTTATACCTAAAGCAAGATTCCATCTCAGTACGTTTTCTAAATATAAAGATTTCTTCTTACTCTCAAAATATGGAAGGCGCATTCCCATATTGTAGTTGTAGATGAAGTTTTATGGAAAGGATGGTCATGTAACAATACAAAGGATGTTATTGGATGAAAGATATTAAATGCCAGGTGCTTTAAAACTGGCTTACCCAAATATTGTTCAGCTTAATATGAGTCACCTTATTTCTCTTCTCTTTTGCCTACCCAATTTGGATAATGTGAAGGTCTATAGAATAAAGTATAAAATACTTTGACCTTTTTATTTCGTAAAGAGACCACTTGCTACTATCTGGGTTATGAAGATGATATTAGCTGTGCCTGAATTAGAGCAGAGGTGAAGTCACAAGAAAGTTGCCAGAGATTAGAAAAGAATGAGGGGTATTAAAGGTTTTAGAAGAATTAAAACACACATTGAAGGCAGTAAATAGAATAATATATGCTGCAGAAAAGAAAATCACTAACATATTAACAACAATGTAAAAGAAGATGACAGACAGAAAAATCCAAACTATAAGATAACAACAGTATTTCAGTGGGAATGGGCAGAACAAGTAAGATATAAGAACAAGTAAGCTGTAACAGAAGACAAAAATGCTGAAGATACAATTTGGGCATAGTTTAAAAATACTTACCATAATCCAGGAATAAAATTAATTTTAAAACACCAATATATCTGCAAATCCTGATAAAACATTTCATGTTCATAGAAAAAGAAAAATTCTACAATTTATCCAGACACATGAACAGTTTCTGTCATAAAGTAATGCAAGTCACACATCCATATATATTCTTTATAACACTGAAAACTAAAAGGAATTAGAGAATTGGTTACTGAAATCTTAGTTTTGTGAACTAGAGACTATATGAATCCAAGTTGGTACTCATATGAAAAGGTCACAAAAGTCAAACACAGTCTAAACAAAAATCAGCTATAAAGAAAACAAAGGGTCTCAAAATATAATACCTAAAAGAGAGGGTAGAAGTAAAATTAAATGCAATAGTCATGAAAATAAACACAGGTCAGACTTTACACTGAAAAACAAAGACAAATAAATCCAACTATATGCCACTTGTAAGGAACAAACCTAAAATAAACCACAAAATTTAAAGGGAAAATATTGGGTAAAAAAATTACCAAGTAACTATGAATGAATAAATGTCATCATGGCTATATTCTTTCATGCAAAGAAGCATGAAATGAGACAGAGGGCTAGTCGATCGACAGAAGATTCCACTGTGAAGCTGTAACACTGTACGCCTCTACATGCTGACTAGCATACTACAGAAACACATAAAGACCATCACTAAAAAGAAAAAGAAGAACTGGATAGGAATATAGTTGCTGTGAGTGACATTAACATATCTTCCTCCATCTTTGCCACATACAATTTCAAAAATAAATGATTTGAATCATATAATCAATATGTTTAATATCTTTATTGTCATTAAATACATATTGATTATCTACAATAAACATAAACATGTCCACTATGCTCCAGAGCTTTCAGTCTAGTTGGAACGAGAGATAGGCAATTACAACCCCAAATTACTGAGTTTACACCAGGTGAGTTAGGAGTCTACAGGAGAGGACATATTCTATTGGGTGTGTCAGTGAGTAGGCAGCAGGAAAGGCATCCTGAGAAGTGGAATATGTGCCCTGAAACAGGAAGGAGTTGGCCAATGTGAATATGTGGGAGAAAGAAAGATGCAGAAAGGGGATGAAACAGCAGCATTACTAACAAATCGCATTGAGAAAATTGGGTAATAATTTTGAGGGAAACATTAAGAGTTCCTCACCACACTGCATATTACAAATAGAGTATTCGATAGGCTAAAGACTTAAATGTTTTTTAAAGTGATGAAAAATCTTTAGAGAAATGTAAGTAATTCATAAAATGATTTCAGTTGGACTTTCTAAGCATAAAAATTTTAAAGTAAGAAACCTTTTAAACAAAATTTATAAGACAAAAGGAAAACCAAAGAGGGACAATTATGACGAATAGGCTAAATAAAATGTTAGTTTTCAGTCAAGAACATTGAGAGGTGAGAAAAAAATAATTACTGAAAAATGGATAAATGACTCAACAGAATGAATTGCAGTAAAAAAAAGCAATATGTATAAAGTGCTTTCTATCTGTCAGACATTAATCCATTTAATGCTCTCAACCACCCTATGAGGCAGAGGCTATTTTTATTTTTATCTCCATTTTACAGATAAAGAAACAGAGACACAGAAAGGTTATAAAATTTGCTCAAGTTCAGGTGGCTGGTGAACATCAGAGCTGGAAGGGGAAGCCAGGCAGTCTGGCTCCAGGTTCTGTGACTCTACTACAATTCTATGCTGCTTCTCAAGAAGTACAGGTGTCCAAAAAGCAAAAAGCAAACCCAAACAGTCAGTTTCCCCAGTAAAAAGATGGAAGTTCAAACAACAAAGGGATGCCTTTTTGGTTGTGCACTGATTTATACTGTATATACTATATATATAATAGTCCCAGATAGCTAATCCAGTGTATAATTATGACTCAAAAGAAATCCTAAGGATTCATAGTAACTTGAACTATTGAGCAGAAAAACAAGAATTTAGTGATTTTTTTTCTTTGAAATTTTCTAAAATTAATTTAAGGAAGCTTTATTTAATCTGAACTAAGAACCAGCAGTGAGGGAGCTGGCATGTCCCGTGAAATCCCACAAAACTGACATAAATACAGACATTGACTTAAGAAAGTAAGCACACTTTCAATGACACATCAATAACTTCACTACTATATTCTGGATGCATTACAAAGAAGTCAACTTCTTAGTATTCGGAAAATTGATTTAGAGCTAAATTGGGAGAGTGATGAACTAAATTTTAACAACTCTAAACATATGATCTATAACCCGGCTCGGATTTGTGTACAGGATATCCCTACCAATGGACATTTCATAGGCTCAGAGCCATTAGCATGAATAGATCTTCTATAATTCTTAATATTTGCATATCCCTCAGCTAATAAGAAAATTCATCTCTTTTAAACATTCAGAATGTAGCTGCCAAATCAAATTCGTAATCAATTTGAGTTTTATACATTTTACCTCATTTGAATATTATAAAACGAAGAAATGGATGGAGAATAAAATGAAAGAGCAAGTATCTAGTGCAATCTTGCATTGATTTACAGTTCTTAGAAAAACATGGAGAGGAAGGGGTAGACTAAAATGAATGGAAGTGACAGCACAAAACTGTGTTTTGGCATCCATTCACCATACAAACACCGTGAATCATATTCCACTTTTTAAATTATACTCCCTATAGTCCTATTCCCCCAAATGCATTGTGTTATCCCATGTATACTTGTCACCTTCCCCCAAATCCATCCATTCATCTGATTATCATCCTTTATACATTAACCAAAACAGATCTCTGAGGGTAATAAGAGGGAATTGTCCTACTTCCTTAGTAGCCCTTCCCTAACCAGTATTCTCCAAGGTAACTAGATACTGGAGGAAATCCTGTACATCCAGTTTTCTGCAAGAGGAAGAAGACAAGATTCAGCACTGTGGTAGACAAAATATTGGTTGTCCAAAGATGTTCACATTCTTATCCCCAGATTCTGTAATATGTGACTGCACACAGCAAATGGGACTTTGCAGATGTGATTAAGTTAAGGAGCTTGAGATTTGGAGAGTATCTTGGATTATCCAGGTAGCTTTAATGTAATTGCAAGCGTTGTCAAAAGTGAAAGAGAGAGGCAGAGTCAGAAAGGAGAAGTTATGACAGAAGCAGAGGCAGAAGGAGAGAGAGAGAGAAAGAAAGAGGGAGGGAAGGAGGGAGGAAGGGAGGGAAAGAGAGATACAGATTGTACACTGCTGACTTTCAAAATGGAGGAAAGTCCGTGGGTCAAAAAATGCAGGTAGTTTCTAGAAGCTGGAAAGGACAAGGAAAAAGATCCCCTTCCCCTTCCCCTCTCCCCTGCCCAGAGCTTTTGGAACGACCATAGCCCATCCAACACCTTGATTTTGGCCCAATGAAACTCATTTTGGATTTCCAGAACTGTAATATAATAAATTTATGCTGTTGTAACTACTATTGTTTGTGACAATTTGTTATAGCAGCAATAGGAAACTAATACAAGCAACCACTGTAAACATATATATAACTGTCCAAGTCAGAACTCATTACACAGTAGATCCTTTATAAGACATTTTTCAATTCTATCTCCTGCAAATCCCACAGGTTTATATACACAAACCACTCTGTAATGGAAACATCTTTGAAGTTATTCTTCATGCCTCAAAAAAAGAAATGTCTACCTACTTATAGATAAGACTCAATTTGAATGTACATTTAGGTTCTAATCAGAGTAACCGAACTGCCATTTCTAAGTGTAATAACTTCTTGTTATTAGGTTGGGGCAAAAGTAATTGAGGTTTAAACAGTTAAAAATAATTGCAAAAACTGCAATTACTTTTGTACCAAACTAATATATAGGCTTATCTTCTGTTGTCTGCTGTTCATCATTGCAAAAGTAGTGTTTCTAGTACTACAGCAGTTAAGAATGAACAGAATTTAGTAAGAAATTAAATAATCATTAATACGTTAATATTGTTAGTTGGGGCATTTGAAAATTTAATCATATTAGTATTAAATATTTTTGAATTAATTGCTTAGTTTAGCTAAATAATTTGTTTTAAAAAATCAGTAATTGAATAAAATGACTTAATTTCTTTGAAATGGTCAAATAAATTAGAACCATTGAATGCCTGTAGATGACGCATATTTTTACAGCATAAGTCTCTTGTTGGACATTTCCCTAGCATAACCAGACTTAGATTGCATTATAATAGTGATAACTATCTGTTACTGAGTGCAAATTATGTGTTAATCATTTTACATGTATTATTCCACTAATTCTTATAACAACCATACTGATAAGTGGTGTTATTTCCATTTTACTAATAAGGAAAGTAATTTCCAAAGGAAAAAACATATAGTAAGTGGCTGATCCTATCATTGACTTCAGGTATTTCTGAATACAAGGCTATTCAACTTTTCATAGTTACCTATGTAAGTATATTTTCATTAAAATAGAACATTTTCTTACAAAGTAAATTTTTAATTAAAGGTATGAACACTCCTTTATGCTTCCTAAACATCTACACACAAATCCTTTCTACATAGCATTTATTTCAGTTATCTAGAGATAAACCAAAGGGAAACTAATAAGTTGAATTTCATTCATAAAGTTGAATGGCTTTATGTGGCTCCTTTTTTGTCCTTACAAACTTGAGTTTAAAAATTAGAAATCAAAGCAAATTCCTCAGTTATAGTTTTTTGGTCACAATGGAGGTGAAACTGGAGACAGGGTTAAGTATTAATTCAAATGAAAAGGAAGAAGAATGAGCTTTACTGTATAAAGGAAAGAAAATGCAAAGCAAGGACCATTGCTCTCTCTCATTTTCTACTGATCTGCTCTGCTCCAGGGTGTCGGGGGTGGTGTCAGGCTTCCATGAAAGCATCCTCTTGTTTAAATCTGCATCCCAGGTGCACAATGAGGGTATTTGATAAACTTTGTTTTAATCATACATTTCATAAACATCTATTGCACATCTAATGTTGGACAAGCATGATGCTCAGGACTGGGCATTAATTAATTAACATTATATTCAGTCCTGCTCTACTTGAAAATAGAAGAAAACTCCAGAGAGATCCTAAAAAAATACAGTATTCTAAGAACTGTTGATCTGGCCTTATCTCCCAAAACAAAAATATAAGTAGGTTGCATCATTTCAACTTGCTGACTTTTTTTCCTTTTAATTTTTTTTTTTTTTTTTTTTATTGGAGAATAGTGTGTTTTTTCCAGGACCCATCAGCTCCAAGTCAAGTCGTCCTTCATTCTAGTTGTGGAGGGCGCAGCGCAGCTCTAAGTTCAGTTGTCGTTTTCAATCTAGTTGCAGGGGGCACAGCCCACCATCCCATGTGGGAATTGAACCGGCAACCTTGTTGTTGAGAGCTTGCGCTCTAACCAACTGAGCCATCCGGCTGCCCCACCAGCAACTCAGCAGCAGCTCATTGTCTTCAATCTAGTTATGGAAGGCACATCTCACTGGCCCTTGGGGGACTTGAATCAGCAACCCTGTTGTTAAGAGCTTGTGCTCAGACCAACTTAGCCATCTGGCTGCCCCTCAACTTGCTGACTTCTGAATAAAACAAGTTGCCAGATGGCTGGACCTGCTAAGGAAGTTGGCTTGTTTGAAGAAACACCAAAATGAACCTTGCAACAGGTAGGGAATCTTGAGGAACTTGGTGGCTCACACTCCATACCCCACCCCTAAAACCACATTTACTTATATAGACATTAAATTAGATTAAAATGTATACAGCCCTATTTCAACCCCAGAATTGATCGGGTTGAAAAGTCTCTTACATGTAGCTTCATAGTGACTCGATTTCTTTTTAGATTGTCTCCACTTCACCCAGTGAATGAGTACCACCCTCAGCTATGTTCTCCCAACATTTAAGAAGTATGCTTCTCCTTGTATTACTTTTTATTGTATCTTTTGGTCCCTCTGTCCTCCCCACTACTCTCACCTTCCACCAACATGCAAGTTCCTCCAAGACAGGGCTGAGCTAAACTAATGTTGTAAACCTGTTTTACATAAGTTATGTCTTGGCCACTTTATCCTGGAGGAGGCAGACCTGCAGGGAGATTAACTCTCACCTCTGGACACACAAGCTTCTATCTCTGACACTTACTTTTGACTTTTAGCAAATTGCTTAACCTCTCTAAGCCTCCTTCTTATTCTATATAATGAGAATGATAACAGAACCTATGATTGCCTGTGAGGACTGAAGGGGATCTCATAAAAGTAAAGAGTTTTACATAGTATCTTGTACATAGTAAACAATAAATGCTCACTAGCTTCTAGTCACCTTACCTGTTATTATAGACTCTAGGTATTTTCATCCAGATAATCTGAGATGATAAAATTCTGAGAATTAGAAAAGTTACGAAAATTTTCCAAAATTCAAAGTTAGTAAGTAGCAAGGATAGGACTTGATTCAGCGCCATCTGAATCTATAGCCTTCTGTAAGAATATTCTATTCATCTTTATAAGCCAAGTTTCTATCATGTTCTCTGAACCAAGAACACAATAAATTATAAAAGAATGGATAATAGCACAGTGAAATTGGAGCAAAGAAGGTGGCATAGTCCTACGAGCTCATATGGCCATGGGGATGGAGGAAATACATAAAAGAGAAGAAATTACCAACTCAATGTATATGATATTCAAAGTGTTGGTTTATCTGTGTTTTGGGTACTAGTTGATGAATCATCAATTTTTCACCAGCAACATGGCAGTCCTCTGAAAATGTAAAGTTCATGAAAATTACCTTAATATATTACATTTTAGGGGCAGATCATCTCCTTTTTCTACCCAAGTGGTTCTTCATGTTTTCCCCTACATATATATTTTAGGTAAAAGTATGAAACCATAACTCAAAGTTATGCACAATTTTCACTTCTCTGTGGGGCCTCTGAGCAGTGGGCTTGGCACAGTGACCCTGTCCTGGACCAGTCACGTGTTGATACTGGGCCACTCCCCAAGTCCCTGCTGCCCTTGTACCCTACCAAAGGCAAAGAGACAGGTCTTGGAATCCTCATTCTCAGGATTCCAATGAGTACCTATGCGTTACAAAACTACATTGTGAGAAACACTCTTAAATAAAGAAGTGTTTTTATATTTAGGGTAAGTTTGCATATAAGTATTCTATTTAATTTGCATATTCCTTCTATTTAAATTGATTTCCATCCCTTTCTCCCTAAAGTCTCTGTTCTAGGAAATCCCCAAATTCATATCATTTTACATTGTTCTACCCCTCCCTAAGTTGCTGCCTCTTTGACATAACTTATTTTTCTCACCTGTTATTTCCTAACATATTCCCTTTTTATTCCTACTTTGTCATTTCTGTTTTTCCTTTTCCCCAAACTTCCCCATGATTCCCAGCTCTCCAAATCCTCCTTCCTGTGTGGCTCGGTTACTAGTGGGCAGTGCCTTTGTGAAGAGCATAGCATTTTCTTTCTGTTTCTCTAGGCTGGAACTTGAGAAATGACAAGTGCTCACTCCTTCAGCCAGAGAGACAGTCTTCAAGCTGAGTTTGTGATTAACAGTAAACGCGCATGGCTCTGAAAGGTCTTGCTGCAGCAGGCTGGTTAAAATGTCCACCAGCACCTTTCAAGCCGTTTTGGGCCTCCAAAACACAGAAAGTGATTTCATTCTAGGGTCAAAGCAATGTGTTAATAGATAACGATGACTCATGCATAGTAGCTTAGAATCTGTCTTTCCCCAAAATGATCCACTTTTGTCTCTCATAGGCTTTGTAAAACTGCATATGAAGCTAGCTCATGTTTACCAAACTGTTTTGTTTTGTTCCAACTATGCTCTTGGCTATTAACTGATCAAAAATAAGCAACAGTAATATCATGGAGATGAACCTTTAATAATCTGCAGCTTTAAAAGATATCTTCCTTGGCATGCTCACCTTTAAGTTATTTGAGGAGAGGCAGAAGTAGGAAAGTTCATTACTTACTGACTGTTAGCTTAAATCATGTCTGTACCAGTTGCATTCTGGAACAGCTGCACATTTTCTACATCTGTTTTTGGGAATTCCCCGATTCTTCACCCTCTTTCCAACTTTCACCTCTCCGTTAAGCTTGGCATCTGAAATGTATTCTGATAAAGGATATTAACAGAAACCCAAATCATCAAATTCTGACTATCCCCCGACATAGACAATTATTGCTGTGGCAGCTTTCCTCCTACTAATCATCCATTTCCTTTGACTATTTAATTCCGTCTGCCTTTTGTCTTGCAGAAGTTCAGTCTCTGAATTTACAGACTCTTTTCAATGACTTTAAGGAAGTCATTTTTTAAAATGCTTTTCCACCTAAATCCACAAGCAGCAGCATAGTGAGATATGTTTCCTTTAAACTTAGTGGCTGATAACCTTGATCAAAGAAGGAAAACTACATTAATTTCACATTCTTTTTTTACTGAATATTATTTGGAAAAGCTAAGCCATCAAGGAGAAAAGTGAAAATGCTTAAATAATGCAACATATTGTTTGGGGAATAAATGACTCCTCTGGGAGTAAACTCACTCTTTCAGAAGAGTGATGTACTTAGAAACATTCCCCCTGAAGAATTGAATTCTTTCAACATTTTGTGGTCTTCACTCATTTAATCTTGGGTAGAATGTTAAGAATCCCTGTAAGATATACTGTTTTCCTTACCAAATCCAATGGTTCTTCTAGCGTGATCAAAAATGAAAGGTCATTGGCATCTTGTTCAAATGTTTGTACTTTGACAACTGCATTCTGATTACTGTCCCCATAATTGTAGAGGACACTGGATAATGCTACATACATTTTGAACAGTCTTAATCCTATATACATTTTGAACAGGGATGTTTGTAAATTACAGCTGCCATAATTTTAATGTATCAAAACTTTGAATCAGTCAGGTGATGGGTTATCCTCCCTGTCACCATTAACATGCCCTAAATTCCTTCTGCATACAAATGCAGCCTGTAATTTCAAAATAAAGAGATGACTTCAGCTTCCTAATGATACGCTGGTACTGGGACAGTCCAAAGAGTGGAAGTAATTTAATAGTCTCCCCTGCTTAAGATACACATGAAGTGCATAGTCAGTCAGTTTCATCATCCCTTGATTTATTTATAGTTACTTATCTTCAAAAATTTGGCCTTGGCATTAGTTTCTTTTGCCTCAGATTCAAAACCTAATCCTTGGAATGTACCATAAATGGAGGAACTCAGTTTATGCTGCTTATATCACTCCTGTTATCAGAGGGAAAAATGCAAAAATCAGCCTTGAAATGTTATTCAGATTGAAACTTGCTCTTTTCCATGAAAACTAATCTAGTATTGTCTATGAACAACAAAGAATTTAATTAAAACTTGCAAACAAAAATTGTCCTAGACCAATGGTATTTAAACTCAAGTATAGTAGAAGGTGAGAGGAAGAAAATTTGAGGGAGTAAAACGTAAAGAGCAATTTTTTTCATATATATAGATATATCTATATATAGATATAGATATACGGATATATATAGATATATATCCGTATATCCATATATTGGGCTTCTTTGTAAAATTCCATATGAAGCTAGGCTTTCACAGCTTTAAAGTAGAATCACTTTCCTAGACTATTCCTTTCAGGCAACAAAAGCCTTGGGCAGATGGAGAAGTCACTTCAACTTATTGTGACTGTATTAGGACAACTTACCTGAAAAGGAACTCAGATTGTAAAGTTGAAAATCTCTTTATCTTTAAAGATTGTTTTTATAATTTTATGCAGTTAACTACAAGTTATCAACCACTAAGCCAGGACTCAACATCAGTTTCCATCTCTTATGTCTTCTAGTAACTTACATAACTATCATCTACCATGCTTTCAAAGACTCTCTTAGCTTCATCAGTTTCCACAATGACAAAATACACACTGCAAATATGGAAGGATGGCCATCACACAGTGTCTAGAAACACTCCTTACAGACCTGTATGTAGGACTAGGAGAAACATAAAGCATTTTTAAGAATGGTAAGTTTGTGCTTTCTCTAACAATGAGAGGCAGAGACTTTCCTAACATTTTTGCATAACTGATTATTAAATTTTTCTCATTACCTGGAACTAAAATTCCTACATTGCCAAGAAGCAAACTGACAACTGAGATTAAAATGGTCAACTTCACAGTTATTTAACATTAACATCATGACTTACACAGAGTGGTTGCCCATTAATTATTTATTGAATGAATTTGTCTTGAAATAATATTGAAGACAATGCCCATCTTTTTATGGTTTCTGCTGACAGATTTTGTTATCTTCTCTCTCCTACTTCTTTTTATAGAGTAGAAAACACTTCTGTTCCAAATTCTGCAACAGAAGTTATTTAAACAGTACAAAGAAGTTATGTGAAATTTGGGATTAGATCTTCCAGGAGGGAGCAAAAATAAACTTCTTGCCTGTGAACCTGAGTCTCCCACAATGAAATTCAGCTCATCACCAAAAATGCTCAGCAGGAAACCACATGAGCAGGTGAAAATCAGAACTGCACAAAAAATGTTTGCTTGAAAAGTGAAACCAGTCAACTTTGGGCTCTCTGCCAAATTGAATTTCTGCCAAAAATTCTTCTGTTTTTACATATCTGCAGTAAGCAATTAAAAAAGTGTTAGAGTTAAAAAAAAAATTTCCAAATATAGTCATGTCTCCATCAACAGTTCAATCCAAAAGAAAATAACTAGCCACTCTAACCCAGTGGGTCAAGTCTAGGCAGAACATCCAAACACCAACACACACACACACACACACACACACACACACACACACACACACACACATTTTTCCTTGGAGGACCATTTAATCACATGTAGTATCCTACTCAATTTGCAAGATCTAGGAGGAAGACCTCGAGAGGTTTTCAGGATGTCCCAGTGCACTCTTGAGTTGGAAGCCTACCAAGGAAAGCAGACATGGCAGAAAGCCCTAGGTTCCATTCTCCAGCAGTGCAGGGCCTGAGGAATATGTCATAAACTTCACCAAGCCTGACAATTGCCATTACAGAGAATATCTTAGAAGGAACAATTCAAAATGTTAATGCTGTAAAGCACTTTCCACATTGTTCTTTACACAATCTCAAACTTGAGTGCAGAATTGGTGAGTGGCTTAGACCAGACACAAATACCACTCATGTATCAATACCAGTCTACACACACACACACACACACACACACACACACGCACACAATTCCTGACACCAAACCATGTATCGTCTCCTCAAGAGCTCCATCACCAGTCTTCGTTTTTGTCTTACCATACATGCTCCATCAGCTCTCAGCTTCATTTACATTACACACAAAATATATCTCTAGAAAGTATGGGGGTGCCAAAAAGATATATATACACATGACTCGTTTTCATCTTTTGTTATCAGTATACGAGTATATTGAGCATTAAAATTGTAATATAGTTTTTTTCCTTTATTAAAATGTGTATACATTTTTTTTGGCACCTTCTGTATTTAACCCCTAATCTTATGGGGCCAAACCTTCTAAAATTCAACATGGCTTTTTTTCTTTAATATTACCCACAAACGTATTCAATTCTCAAATTTTCAAGTTGTATATTAGAATAGAGAATATCTGAGCTCCTCAGGAATAATGATAAATGTGATAAGGAGTCAGTTAAAAGTGAATAAAATGATTGTTGAGTATGAGCATATGTGCAGAACCATGAACCTTTATAGATATCAGGGTGCCCCCAAAATATATACACATGACTTGTATTCATCTTTTGTTATCAGTATATATTGAGTATTACAATCTTAATACATTTTTTTCCTTTCTTGAAATGTGTATACATTTTTTGGGCCCTTCTGTGTGTGTGTGTGGGGGGGGAGGTGGGGGCAGCCTGGGAATGGGAGAAAAATCGCAGTTTATGGGAAAAATATTGAATTGGCTTTTGGTGAGGTGGATTTAGCTCAAGACTGTGGGAACAAAGGAAACAAGGGTCAATGGCAGCTGACAATGGAGGCCAGGCTGAGTGACAGGAGGTGTAGCATGGTTCCTTTCAGCTCTTAGACCCATCCCTGAAGACTGGAGTCAGGAACCCTTAACAGCAGGCCCCCAACACTCCTGAACTGTTCTTGGCCTTAGTTTTGAAACGCATGACCTAGTCTACCACAGGCTTCATCCTATCTTGTCTCTAGTCCTCCTTACTTCTGACCTTGTGATTTACTTTCATGTTTATAGTTTAGTTTTTCATCCCTTGAACCTGACACCCTGCGCCGTTTCACTGGCTCATAATCTTTTTGCTTTCTCTTCAACTATTGGATTCTTCTTGCCTTTGCTGCTCTAGATTCCCTTGATAAACAGTCTGGTCCTCCCACTGGCACATCTTTCAGTGCCTCTCTCCTAAGCGAGAGCTCTCCTTTCATCTTTACTCAGACCCTGTGAATGGATACAAAATTCAGAGAGAGGAAGCAAATTAAGGCAGAGGCGCTGATGGGCAGGACATGTTGTGTATGGGGAGATTATTATCTCTCAGGTCTGAGAGAATATTTTGAGAGTCCAAGAACTAAGTCAAAGTAATGAGAAGGTCCAACACGTGGCTTTGAGCAGTTCCATCGGAAAGGAGACAGTCATTAGGGTTGAGGTGGTTGAAGAACTCAGTTTCTTGAAGTAATGTGATGCTGACATCACCAAGGATAACAGAAAGGTTATTAGTTCCAAGTTTAGGAATGATTGTAATAAAAAGAGATCACATAATAACTTTCTACAACTCCAGAAAAGACAGAAGTTTAATTTGAACTCAAGAGTGCCCTCCTGAAAGGTAAGGATTCCTTTAACAACAGAACAACTTATTAAATCAGGTAGACAATTTTCTCTCTTAAACAATTTTTTAGTGTGCTGTTATTTTGAATGTTCAGTGTCTAGAATAACTTGAAACTTTATATTCCTATCATGTTCTCTGGAAAAGAGATAATGGTTATTATATTACACTAGCCTCATATATTAAATAATAATAATGATGATGATGACAATAACAAAAGCTTATAAAGCACTTACTATATACCAAACACTATTGTTTTAATCACTGTAGAAATATGAATTTATTTAATACTCAAAACAACCCTATAAGATAGATACTATTAGTATCTCCATTTTCAGATGAGGAAATAGGCACCGAAATAAATAATTTGCCCAAGGTCACCCAGTAGGGAAGTGTAGGAGCCAGATTTCAAACCCAGACAGTCTGGTTCAAAAGTCTGTGTTCAAATAATTAGGGTTTATCTAACAACATTTTCTGGTTTCCCAGCAAAGTAATATGTTGAGTTCATTTGGAATCACTTCTGGCCCTAGGAGATGATGTTTTCGTGATTCTGGTAAATTGTGTCCATTTCACACATCTTAAGGATAGTTACGGTTCTAAGACTAAGGAATGTATTTCAGAGGTCTTTCATAGAAATGAGACAAAATTTCTTTTTTCTTTTTTTAAAAAAAGGAAGGAAAAAGGGAAAAAGGAAGAATACAGCACATCATCTGTGAAATCTTTCTCATTTTAAGATCTATTCAGATTAATCAAAATGTAAAGATAGTATCAATAATGAAATTTTATACACCAACTCCTGGAATTCCTTTTATATATCTATCCATGGGAGAATAATCCTATAGAAAAGGTTGATTACTACTACTACTACTACTACTACTACTACTACTAATACTATTACTATTATTATTATTGAAAAATGTAGCTTGACACTTTCTCAATACAAATGTTTACAAAATTATGTGTCAGGCTTGCTATACAATGCTACATAAAGGGTAAAAAATGGTGTTGTTATGGATGATATTATGGTTATTGGTTATTCGTTATTGTTTGAAGACTACTCATCTTTCTTTGAACATCCAATTACTTTAAGGATATGAAAAAATAGAGAATAATATGGAGGCACAGGTAACACCATGATTTACAGAAAATAATATATACATATCTACACATATATGTGTAGATATATATATATTAGAATAATGGAGCATAAATGAAAGAAATGGTTATAACATAACAGAAACATAATAAAAAAGCTGGGAACAGTTGAATTGAAAGGGTGAAGTAAATGAAAAGAGGTGAAAATTGAAGTTTGAGATAACTTACTGCTTCTATTTAAAGGACGAGTATTAAAAACTATAAATTGTAGTTTTGAGTTGAGAATTACAGTAATGGCTAGATCTTTTTTCAGAAAAAAAAAGGACTGTAACTTAAATACAAACACATGCCTTCTTTTCAAATTTCATTTCTCTGATATTTTACAGTGTAAAAGGAGTGGCTGCAGTCCAGCTCTGGATGACGGATGGATGATGATTCCTGAAATTATCCCTATTTCAGAATGAGTCAGTGACGGAAGCAGACATGGACTAATACAGTTACAATCCTAAAAATAAATGTTTTAAAGCCCTTCAGGACTCCGAAGTCTAGTATAATTTCGACTGAAGAAGTCAGGCTTGTAATGAGGTTCTGCTCCCACTCTGATGACCTGGGATGGCACAGAGGGCAGAAGGAGCTAATCAAGCTGCTGATGGCCATCAGTTGTTTTTCCTTTGGCATCCCTAGCTCTAGGCCCTGTGTTCCAACTACAAACTGTTCCAGGGCTTCACCTTCCTACATAACAAAACAGCCAGCGCCCCTATCCGGTGCTCAGGAAAATGGCTCAGGATCCAACGGAAGCAAAGACAGTGAATTTTTTTTTTTAAATTTATTGGGGTGACAATTGTTAGTAAAATTACATAGATTTCAGGTGTACAATTCTGTATTACATCATCTATAAATCCCATTGTGTGTTCACCACCCAGAGTCAGTTCTCCTTCCATCACCATATATTTGATCCCCCTTACCCTCATCTCCCACCCTCCACCCCCCTTACCCTCTGGTAACCACTAAACTATTGTCTGTGTCTTTGAGTTTTTGTTTCTCATTTGTTTGTCTTGTTCTTTTGTTGTTCTTGATTTATGTACCACATATCAGTGAAATCACATGGTTCTCTGCTTTTTCTGTCTTATTTCGCTCAGCACTACACTCTCAAGATCCATCCATGTTGTCACAAATGTTCCTATATCATCTTTTCTTACTGCCGAGACAGTGAATTTTAAATAAAACTTGTAGCTGGAACTGACAACCTTTTAGTAAGTGAAATAGACTCACTTTATTCTTGTGCCTTTCCAGGAACATTCCAACTTGACAATATGATCCTTGTGTCCCACAGTCAACAATTCTAACTTACAGAACGATCAATTAAAAGGTAATCCTTAGCTTTACAAAACGATTTTTCACTGTTTCCTTGGAGCACTTACTTACTGTAGTTACTTAAAAATGTCTGATTATTTGACAAAAGGCTTACTGATTAGATAGTATAAAGCTGAATTCTTATAATGACAGTACTGACTAAAAACAAACAAAATAACCAACAGTAGCAATATTGATAAAGAACCCATGAAGTTATAATGCAATTCAATGGGGGAAACGTGACTTTATTTACGAAAATTTAACATGCATAGTTCTTTAAAAAAAGCTCCTTTATGTGAGATCTACCTACATTTTATTTCAGTGAAATTAAGTTCCTATGAACTACAAAATAAAATAATGTAATTGTTATTCAACATTATTTTATACTTGGTGCACATTTATCAAACATTAAATCAACAGCACTGAGAACATGTTTTGAAACCATTTAAATACTGGACTTTGTTTTTAAAATTAATGGTGATACGAATTTTTTATTTTCTTTTTTTTTTTAGCTTTTCTGTGTTGGTAACTACCAAGTTAACGCATTTAGAAGTATACATACTGATATATTCAGATTTTGGAGGAAAATGCTATTGGATCTTGGTCTGACAGAGAAACTTTCCAAAATACATTTTTTTAGTATTATATTTATTTTAACTCATATGCATGCATGGGGCAATTTGGTAATTATTTACTTTTGAACAGCCAGACATATCTAAAGCATTCCATTCTGCAGACAACAGGATATATATCCTGCATACAATTCGAAAAATGTAGAAGAAAAAAATCTGCTTGCAGGTCTGCCAAAAAGAGCAGTGAAAAATGAAGTGTTCAATGACAAGATAGTGGGGGATGGGGAAAGCGCTCATCTAACACAGAAGATGAGCAAACGTAAAAGCTTAGTAAAATTAAAAAATAAACCAACCACTATTTTTGAGTTTTAACTGAATATATGGATCATGTCTCCTTTTTTTTTTAATAATTTATCCTGATTTTAGGAGAAACATGAAATGCAAAAATAAAACGCAACAAAAGATGTGGATGGAAAAAAAAAAAAAGAAAAGGTTTTTATCAAGGTATATCTCGAAATGTATCCCAAGTCATGGGGATAAAGTAGGGTTAGTTTGACATTATGGCACAAAGATTTGCAGAATAACATAGCGTTAAAATATAAGTCAGAGGAGATGGTTTCTAGTTCTTTCTGCTTAAATCTTATGAGTTACTACTTAATGTTTCTATGCCTCAGTTTTCTTACCTAAAACTTAAAGGGGTTAAACCAAATAGTTACCTATGCAATAAATTCCTTTTATCCTTGGTGACCTTTTAAGAAGTATAGCTACTCTACCAGGAATTTAGATTCCTATTATGCTGCTTACTGGCAGATTATTTTTATGCCATCATTTAGGCCCAAAGTCTTAAGAGTCATTAAATATAGCCACACTGTCATTTGTTGTGTCAAAAGTGACACAAATGATTCATTGGATTTACTGAGTGTCAACTTTTTATAAGAAAACAAAACCTTTGGTCTTTTCATCGCCTAACTATCAATTTGTCATTATTCTTTGTATTTTTACTGATTATATTGTACAAATGAGAAAAAAAAATCAACAAAAAACAAAAACTCAGGTTAGTTAAATTTGTGAGAGATGGATTCCAATGATTAGGAAAATAAATAGTATGAAGTTTTTATTCTGGAGTTCATAGGTAGCATTTCAAAAGAGGAAAGACATTGTGGACATAAGTGGTATAATAAATAAATATTTGGTCTTTGCCCCTGTTTTTGGCACAGAACTGTTAAACCCTCGGAATCCTGAGTGGCAGTGTCTGTAGTATGCTAATAAGATTACTCCTGGCTGCCTGCAGGGGAAGGGTGAGAGTAGAGGTAGCTTCAGGATGGATAGGAGCCAGTGGCCAGAAAAACCAACCAAATGATGAGAGGGTTAGAACATTCAACCTCACTTCGTACCTCCAAGAGGAGAGAGCTAAGGATTGAATTCAGTCCCCAATGGTCAATGATTTAGACAATAATCCTACATAATGAAACCTTGATAAAAACCTCTAAACAACAACAGGGTTTGGTGAGCTTACAGATTGGTGAATGTGTTGATGATGGGTGGCAAACTCAGAGAGGGCATGGAAGCTCTGTTACTATCTCTCACCCCCCATCTTGGCTGTTCTTAAATTGTACTCTGAGTTGTAGGCTATAGTGGAGGCAATCTGTGGGGTCTCCTTTAACTATGGGCATTAGTGTGAAAATGGAATGGAATCAAATTAAACTCAATTGAATTGAATTGAATTGAATCGAATCGAATCAAATCAAATTGAATTGTTGTACACTTAGTTGGTGTCAGAGAATTGGAGAATCAGTTGGTGTCAGAAAACATCACACATTTGCCATGAGAAGTGGTGTCAGGAAAAATAAAACACCACAATATAACATCACACCGTCATACAAAAATCATGCACCTACATGGAATAAATCAGCGTTCTAAAAGAGTCATTCCTGAATCAGAAAAGTCTGAAGTTACCCACTACTGTGCAAGGGATGATCTATAATTTGAATGAGCATAGTTTGTTTCAGAGGCAGGAAAAACAAATTACAATTTAATTAAATTTCAAAGTGTAACTTACATGCTTTCAAAAAGGGGGATGAGAAGCAAATAAAATGGAAAATGTAATGTCAATTAAATTTGATCCCCCACAGGTAGTTCAATCAAAAATCTTGGAATTACACTGCCAGGCACCTAGGAAGTGTCTTCCCTGCTCTATAAATTACTGAATCTACACATGACTCCTACCTATCAAACAGGTCTTACAGAATGGTGTCTGATTGCCCAGAATTGTGTGCATGAGAAAGAAGAGGGCAGAGACAGAGGGAGGCAAGGAAAGAAGAGAGGAAATGTCAGTTTCCAATACTAAGGTTACCAGGAGAGTCCAACCCAAATTGCCTCACCACAAGTAAAGTTTCACCAAACAAGGAAAAAGAACACTGACATGTAGAGGTTTATCAATTGTGGTATACGTAAGTGGGAGGCAGAAAGCCGGCACTACCTAATAACAGACAGCTATCAATGGTAAACAACAGTAAATGATCCAAGAATTTTGTGAGCTTTTTACTCAAAAGAAAATATGAGGAAAGACAACTAATCATTGGTTCCTCTGTAATCACAGAAGACTTGAGGCTCAGGCTGACGTTTTTGCATGACCATTTTCTGAAGTCAAGCTCTCAGTGATCATTAAAGAATGTCTACTTTTATTTTTCAGGTGGTTGAGGGAAGTTGTAGCTTAAGGATAACCAACACTGGATGAAAGCAGAAACATTTATTCAAAACTCCAGACTACATTCTCCCCAAACACTTGGCACTTTGCCATACTGCAGGCATCTGAAATGCTGACTGACTTTAAAAAATGGATTTAGTTTTCATTTACATGTTGATAGCAAGAAAGTAAAATATTCAAATATTAGGCAGAGAAGCAGAGAAACATTTAAGCCTAGAGTTTAAGACTTTCTCATTTCTCACCCAATATTTTCTGCCACTCAGTAGTCATATCTTCTAAAACTCAAAACAGGTTTTCTTTCATGTTAAAATGCATGACTCTGAATGTAGCTGAGGTAAATATTTTACTCATCTTTTGACACCCTGCACATATAATTTAAAAAAAAAAAAAAATTGAAACACCCTAAAGCTTATCAGTGACCAAATAGAGCCCTGGTAAAAATAAAATATTTTTCAGTTCCGCACCAGCTGGCTAAATTTATACTCCGTATTATGTAATCTTACAGTGTCCCTGCTTTTAGTTGGTGTGTTAAGAGATTCTGTTACAATGTTTCTCCCAAATCACTTCAGTCTCTAACGTCTAAACACTTACAGCACAACAGGACCAAATTAAGGTGTTCACAAGCAATCGAAGACAGAAAAAAATCCATTTGAAATAGTATGTAGGCCATGATACTTTTAAAGCAAAATCTCAGTCTTCTCTCTTTAAATTTGCAGTTACTATAATTAGGGCTGGCATATCCAACTGGCAGTGCTTTTCTTAATTCTGCAAAACATGTAAGAACCTGATTCTTTAATCCTTACTCCAGTAATACTCCCAAAGGAGATGAGACTGTGGCTGGAGCAAGAAGTGCAAAATCAAAGTAAGGCTGGGGAAGGAATAGTTTCCATACATTTCTTTGAGCAAGTTGCAACAGATGAAAATATTTTTCAACTCTTTCTTTCCCTCACCAAATTCTAAAATATACATATACAGTTTATATTTTTAAAACATATTCATTGCCTATGTTATCAATTTATGCTCATAAAAGATAAACTATTTTTTTTCAGTTTTCCCTTTTAGTTGTAAGTTGGAGTATAATTTTCACTCATGACTATTATTTACCTTTGGCTCATTATTCTTCAATATGAAATATAAAAAAAGGCTAATTTTGCAAAGAGATTAATATATGAAGCCCTAAATTTAATAATACAAAGTAATGCTAAATATTGCCATAAAAATAAAATCTGACTGAATACTTCCTTTTATAAGAATTACAATTTGACCTATGGTCTTCATTGATCTTAAGCAATCAGTAAGAACATTTTACAGTCCCGGAAGCAGACACATATCAATGCCTATATTACACATACCTTTTGTAATACACAGACTTAATCCCAAGTTCGTGGAAATGTCATATATCTTTACAGCTCTTCACAGACTAGTTTCCTTCCTCGTTTCGTGTACAGCAAATTTCCCAGTCCCCTGAAAGCAATCGGGGGAGTGGAGGCCAGCTCCACTGAAGGGTCTATCAAGCAAGTAGATGGGACGGCTGAATTTATTTTAGCCCTGTGTCTAAAGGATGCAAATTGGCACCTATTTTTAGGAACTGAGCTGGGTATAGGTGGGGCTTGAGTCAACCACTCTTTTCAGAAGTGTATCTCTGAGGGCACTCTGCCTCGTGGTGTTCTCGGCATGTATGTGTGCATGGGTCTAACACATGTGCAGTCAATCAAACTCTCTTCTATACCCATGGCCATCACACCAACTCTCAACTTCTGAATAAAGCCTGAAAAATAACCAGCATTGATGAGGAAAAGTACTTGAAGTACTTGCATCTGTTTTAATAATTTCAATATTTTAAGAGTCAACAATATGAAAATTAAACATGTAGAGAAAGTTCCAATATATTTTGGTGGAATTTGGGTTCTCAGAAAAAGGAAACATTGTTTTATTTACAAAACATTCTTAGGTATAGAAAACAGTTTTCTTCTTGAGGCTTCATATATAAAGCAAAACACTATTGTTGTGTTTCTACAGTAAAGGAAGTGTTCTTTAGGTTAAAAATGTGAGGGGAAAAGAGGTTAGAAGGCATTCTAGGGCACACTTACCCTGTGATTTCTGTCCAGTAATATTAGGTTTAAATCACTTGGCATGAGGAAGGGCAGGCAGCAGAAAGGAGTTACCTCACATGCTCCTAAAAGAATCATATTAAATGTCCTTTGCTGCCACTCTACTTACTCAGCACACCCTGCCAACCCAACCTAACAGGAAATAAGGGAATTCACATAGAATTGCCATTTAGCTCCATAATGTCAATATCTAATACATCCTAAGTAAATGTAAAACAACCAGCTTCCCTTGTCTTTCCTCTTTTTCAGTGTTTTCCTAGTTTGGTGTTATGTGTGTATCCAAATGGTCTCACAAGAAATCCAAAGAAAGAGGAAATTGCGCTCTGACTTAAGGAAAGCACCTGACTTATATAGTGTTTACTTCCTACAAAATGCTTACAAATGAGCTATTTGCCATATTATTTATGAATAAAGACCAGTATATACATTATATTTTCCCCCATATACAATATTGATTTCTATTACAAGTAGGTCAAGGAATGATATTCCATCGGATTAACTCTAAGAAAAAGTTTCTAAAATGGTGTTCCTGCATACTCCACAAGATTTTTCAGGATCAGGAGCCAGCATAGTCTATTTTAGAGCCATCCTGCCCAGTATGGTAGGTACTAGACACATGTGACTACTTTAATTTCAATTCATTAAAAATTCAGCTTCTCAGCTGCACCAGGCACATTTCAAGAACTCGATTGCCATGTATGGCTAGTGGCTATGTACTGGTGCAGATATAGAACGTTTCCATTGTTGCAGAAAATTCTATAGGATGATGTTGATTTAGAGCACAGGATTTTAGCACAGCTTTGACACTAAGTAAACCCTGTGATGTAGTAAGTTTCATAGGTTGTCTAAGCTTCATTTTACTTACCTGTGACTAAACAGGACTAAGTTTACCTACTTTAAACGATTGTTGTGAAGATTAAAAGACATAATACAAATAAAATAATAAATATAGTCTAAATCAAGGATAAATACATGTTTACAATTATTATTATTACTTTACCTTACTGTATACTTAAGAAAATGGCACTAGATCTAAAATTGAACCCGTTCAAGTGAAGTTATGAGGCGATTGATCCTAAAGGTAAATACAGTCAACCTTACTCTTGTATTTGCGTATAGATGATAACGATGCTTATGGTGGTTTTATTTTTTGTAAATATTATAATTACTCAAAGATCTGACTTCTAGCTTCTTCATTTTTCTCTCTTTATTCAAAACTATATGCTTTCTCATTCCATTATAGTGATAGCTTTCTTCAAACTTAAGTTTCACTCAAGATAACCTCACTTCAAACTTTCTGCTTTTGCCCTTTCAGGAAAGAAATATATTTAATTTAAATAAATATACATAAATTATTTTTTTTCATATTGTTTTCATTTTCCAGTGTTTATAGTAGTGCAAAGACTCAATGATTATGCATTGTTAAAAGAAAAAATAATGGATAGAAAAAGAAACCTTGATGGAACTTTATAAAATAATTGATAATGGATTAAACAATAAATATTAGCTATATAGTAGCATGCATAAATTGATTATCCTAAGATCAAAGAATAATTCAGTTATAGAATTAACTATTAGGTTGGTGCAAAAGTAATTGCGGTTTGTGCAATTATTTTTACCCTTTTAAACCACAATTACTTTTGAACCAGCCTAATAGTTATCATACAATTTGATTTATTCATTTTAGTTTTGAAGACAATGACAACATTAGCCGTAGATTCTTACCATTTGTTATTTTATTTGTTTCAGACACTGATTTTCATTCTTTATGTAATGGCAGTCTAATCAATTACTATGATATTACTATAAAAGCAAGAAGGATGGACAGGTGGATAGATAGATGATAGATAGGTAGGTAGATAGATAGATAGACATGTAGAAAGATACACAAGGTGATTCCTTGTATCAAAAATCTTAGAAAGTTTAAATGGAAAATGTTGCCCCCATCCAATCCATAAACACAATTTAAATTATTTTCACACTGCCTAGATACCTCTACCTCTTAAAACTTGTACACAACTGAAGCCTACATAGGAGTGTTGCTTCTAGTGAGAAGGAATAATTAGCATCATACCAATACTCCCACTAAGAACAATTAGAAAAGCTGGATTAATTACAAAAATAATGTGTGCAAGGCATCAGAGATCAGCCAAATACTAAGGACCAGAGGGAGTATAATTCAAGCAATGCAAGAACATTTCAAATGGGATCTGAGGCTTTGAAGCTGTTCCTGAAGGTTATCTGTCAGTTCTAGATGCAGCTAGGGCTGAGAATCTGGGCTGAGCCCAGGAAGAGCACTACTGCAGGGGCACAGAAAAACAGAAAACTTTCCACAGTTACATGGGACTAGAGTGACAAAATTGGAGAGTAGTTGAACCTCAAATTCATTTTTCTCCCCTTTTTCCAAAATTTCACAGGATACCAGACTACAATCATAAGCCCAAGCACAAAGTGAAATAGTCTTCATTTTTTTCATGATACGTAGGAGACAAGGACCCACTAGGAGGACAGGTAACAGATAAAAGTCCTTAAAGGAAAGAAGAATTGACTTTAAAATAATCTGCAACAACTGCTTTGTCCCTGGAGGTGCTTGATAGTAGAGTGTTAGCTAGAAGCTCAGTAAGGATCCTGTCTTGGCCTCCGGCAGATGGGAGACAGTTGAACCAGCAAAGATTTGGGTACTTGATCAAGCTTGGGGTGAAAAAATTGGTGACTTCAGTAGACTCAAACATAGTCAGTCTCCCCCTCAATATATTTGCCAAATTCTGAAGCTTCACTGGGGAGAAGGCAAAATATCCAAGGTGAAGACCTCTGAAAAGTAGAGCAGAGATTCCTGTAGTCTCAGTGCTGAGGAGAAAAGGATCTGACAGATTCTGAATGAAAAACCTAAATGAAGGTGGCCAGCCTCTCTCCCAACTCCACTAGGTCTGCGTAGCAGAGAAAAGTCTGAACCTCTCTGATGAAAGCAACATCATCATGAGCGTTTCACCTTTATTGTCAAAAACACAATGTTTGACTTTCAATTAAAAAAAAATACGAAGCTTTCAAAGACAGAACATCTTCACTGGTAATTAAGAGAAAGGAAAAGCGTACTCGCTTCGGCAGCACATATACTAAAAAAAGAGAAAGGAAAAGAAAAACAGGAAAAGAAGCAGATGGTGTAGATATTTAAATTAGCAGACAAGGACTCTAAAATAATTAAGATTAACATATTTATGATAATATACAAAATAACAAAGTATATAAAATAGGGAGAATTTCACAAGAAAATTAAAATTACAAAACAATCATGAAATAGACATTCCAGAATTGAAAAATACAATTATTAGAAATTAACTCAATGAAAGGTTTAATAGTGGATTGGAGACAACAAAAGAGAAGATTAGTAACCAGTAAGATGGGTGGATACTAAATAAAAGACTTTGGTCTCGATTTTTATATTAAATATCGAAAAGTATTCACTGGATTTTCTGTAGCAATATGACACTGTTGAATCATATAGCTATGGTCCACTAAAATCTAAGTCCTTTTTGCATAGGAAACTGAGAAGTCACATCTCCATTCCCTTATATTTGTTCAATTTATGCCTAAGTGAATAGCAGTGGTGCCACCCCATTATTTCAGCTTACTTCTGTCATTGAGTATAGGTGTTCTCTTCACAAGTTGAAATCCATGTCTTATCTAAGCCTATAACGAAGAATATTTAACAATACACCCATTAACATATTAAGTCATACTATTGCTGAAGACCTCCCTCTGAGGTGAAACTGAATATGAATTTAGGTCCACTTATGAGTCTATATTTGCAGGTGTTATTGAAATAAAATGTATCTGGTTAGGGGATTTAACAAGTTTATGTTCTTCTTTACTAGGTCATCAGTCATCTTAAATTTATTCCCTTTTCTACTTTTGCTGGTGCTACTATTTGTTGATTGAAGCCTATTCTTGTCATAAAAGATAGACATATCTAGGAATCCATTTGTCTCACTTTCTTTTCTTGTTCATTAACATGAAAAGTTTCCAGGAAAAACAGTAAATCTTTCTTCTTCCTTTAATTTTTCCTTAATAATATGTACACTTTGTAAAAGAACTGTACCAGGGATTTAGTAGGTGATTTGCATTTATTTTCTCTTATTCTCACAGAAACCCAAAGATGTTGGTGTTACCTCCATTCCATAGAAGGAGACTGAGGATGAGTGAAGTTAAGTAACTTCTCCAAAGACAAAAGTTAATACTCACAAAAAGTGGGGATTGGACTCAATTCTGTTCACTCAATTCGGTTGACTCAATTCTGTTCATATGTTTGGGTTATTTTGGATGTATTATTTATTTTGACCTTAATCTAAAGGTTCTATCCAATCACTATTAAGTATGCTGGATGATATGCTTTGCGAAGGATCACCTCTTTCACTTATTAATCAATACTGTGGCTAAGGCATCACATAGGCCTGCAATAGATAGGCTCTGGCAAGGCCCTCGTTGTTCATGGTAGCGGAGTGAACATCACTGGAAATCCCAGAGACAAGAAAAATAGATAAACAAGGACTTTAAGGCCAGAAAAACTGTATTTTAGTTATCTACTATATAATCCCTGGACCAATGCAGCTCATCTAAAACTTTTAAGAATAAAGAACAAAAATTGTAGAATTTTTAAATTTAAAAGAACTTGAGTAGATATATACTCAAATTCTACATTACTGTCTAGCATACACGAAATAGTAGCCCACCAATTAAGGTTTAGCAATGCACTTTGAACATTGTTGGTGGCATGATCCATTCAGTTGTCATGTGAGTATTAGGGTATCAGTAACTGAATTGCAGCTGAATTTAAAAAACTGTAATTTTCACCTATTCAAGTTTAATTTCATTTGAATTACCTCATGATATAAAGGAAGCATGAATAAGGTGTTTAGGCATATATGACTCATACTTAAATCATAGCTCATAGTCTTACATTGGGTGATCATGTAATTTATCATGCAAGCCAGGGTGGTTCTGAGAGTGAAAGAGCACTATTAATAACTATGCTAGCACAACAGAACAATCTGGGAGAGCCCAATGCAAATAGGGATGCGTAATCACCTGCTAATAAACCAAATGAAGATCCCCTTGACGAATCATTGCGGTCCATACTCAGGGAGATTTCTAGTGACCTGGCTCCCAATATGAAACATCAAGACAAAAAAAGTTCTTCACTAGGTACATCAGTGTGTGAATCGTCACTATCCTTTAAATATAATTTGGATTAGACACGTCCCTTGTAAGAAAGACTGGGATGAATAAAAGAACTCTAGGGAATCTATGGAATTAGATCCAGAAAAAAAAAGAGGTAAATTATAATGATGGAGCTACCTGGTTAAAAAATGATAGAAGACAAGATGTTCCTGATAGGCTCCTTATCAACTTTCAATTAAAACAGTAAAAGAGAAAAAAGAAAAAGCAGCACAAAATAGCACACATTGCTAACAATTACCGAGAGTATTTATTTGTGTGTTTGTGCATTTGTGTGAGCAGGAAGAAAACGAAGAAGAACACAAAGACAAAAATGAGCAAGAGAGGAGGAAGAAAAGGGAGAGGAAGAGGAGGAGAGAATAGGTTGAGGTTTATAGAGAATTTTCAATAGTGGTTATCATGCAGAACAACAAATATGAATAACACACTGCATAGAGCATTCTCTGAGTCAGAAGTAGACACATAGTTTCTCAAATAATGGAGAAAGATTGATTCATTACACAGTCTCATGTTGCGATGACCCAAGGTATTGTACCATGTGAAATATCTTCTGGACCAACCTGAGCTATAGTCCTGACTTGTCTATACCCCTACCCTGCTCAGTATATATCTATCCATGCACTACATCTCCCAGAACAGAAGGGAGGAGATAGGATGTGTTATTATATTCCTAAGGAAACACTTTAGAAAGTGCATATGGAATTTTGTGTAATTTTTCACACCTTGCATCATACAAAGGAAAGTGTACACATTGTATCTGACAATCTAAGTTAGTATTACAAGGAATGGGGGAAGTTTCAACCTCTATTCAGCAAATTTGGGTAGGACCAAAAATTAAAGATTTCAGATGTATTTCAGAGGTCAAAAAGGAAAACATATGGAAGAAATTATAAGAGCCAAGGGTTCAGTGATGGTACAATAAGAAAAATTGACCCATCTTATCTGAAGGGAATGCCAAACCTGAATCAATCTCACCACAATGCAACTAAAGTAAGTAAGTCAAGACGTCATAAAGAGGCATTGCTGGAAGATGTTAAGAGGAATTGATATGGTGAGGTAAATTGATGACATAGCTTTTAAAATTAGTTTATTTCTAAAATAGCTGAAAAATTTACAAGTTATATTCTTGACATGCTCAAAAAGATTCAGGAGGAGAAACTTCTACAAAACTGTAATAGGTATTATTAATGAGAAAATAGGATGAAATGAAAGAATGGAAAAAGTGAAAGCTACAATAGGTTGCAAGAAAATGCAAAATTCAATAAAAAATTAAAATAGCATTTGATATAATAAAAAGCACACAGGAAAAAATTTAAATAAAATCAATCAATCAAGTGGGGAACAATTTGACATTTTTTCCTGTAATGCAGGAGGAAAATCAGAGATGAAAATGATGACCTGAATAATGATGGGTATGAAGGATATAGATATCATCAGAGAAACATTCCTATTTCAGAAGAATAAAGGGAAAAATAGCAAGGACATAAATAATTAAATTTAAAAGAAAAAAAAAATTAGCTGAAAAAAGATCTGAGAAAACAAACCTAAGGCTCATCAAGACAGCGGGATATGTCCTTATAACACTTTTGAATTTTGAAGATAAGAAATAACAAATAAGAAAAAAAAAGCTGGCCTCAGAGTTCTTCACAAAAATATTATATATTCTGATAGAGTGGAATATTGTATATAAGGTGTTTTGTTTTCGTTTGTTGTATGATGGACATAAATTTGATTGAAGATTCTCTTTATAGAAAAGCTTCTATCATTTATGTATGAGGGATATAAAGACATATTTTTCAATATATAAAAATTTTCTCAGGTAAAGAAAACGATTACTATGTCCTCACTGGGGAAGCAACTAAAATATATCTGCAAGCTTGCAAAAGATGATTCAAAATCAAAAATAGAAGAATGAGAAATTTATTGTATAAAATGATTTCCTATTTTAGTTAAAATTAAACAAATATTGTAGTTGTAGTTATAAAATTGAATGTAAATGAAAAAAACAAACCAAAACAAAACCCACAAGCAAATAAACAAAACACTTTGAGAAAATGTATATGGGCAATAATACATTTTTAGCATTGATGACATGATCTTACCTTAATGATGAAATAGTTCAGGGCGGTAATCACAGATTAAAATAAACTCTGTGGCATTAAATCTCAAGAGTGGAGAAAAGCAAGGGAAATGAAATTGAGGTTTTTTGGTTTTTTTTGGAGTTTGATAAGTTTATTCAATCATTCATTCCTGCATTCATTCATTGACTGAGCAAGTCATCAAACATATATGGGGCACCTGTGTGTCAAGTGCTGTGCTAGATGTAGTGTTTATAGGAGGAACAAAACATTCATGGGCCCTAGTAAATATACAAATAGATATATGTGTACATAGTGTGGGATAATTTTATGGAGAAGAAATCAGAGTAAAGAAAAAAAGTAAACACTTCAGTTTGAGTGGTCAGGGTAAGCATCTTAAGGTTGTAACCAAATTTTAACTTTCATCAGAAAAATAAATAGAAAAAAGGAAAAAGAAGAGTGAGGTACAAAACTTGATAAGCCAATATGGTACACTAGTCCCAACAAAATTACAATTTATGAAGCTACATTAATTCAAAAGCTTTGAAACTGGCATTAAAATCAACATTCCTTTTAGTGGAATAAAAATAATCATTCTGAATCAAACAACAGTAAACATAACAATGGAAGAAATTTCCCAAAGTTTGGAAACTCAACTAAATAATTGGGGGGAAAAATCAATTATTTCAAAGGCTCACCTTATACTTCAGCTCATAGAATACTTAAGGCTAAATGCAATAAACAACTATAAGAAATAGAGGTAGGTACTATTTTTCATAGTCAGCATTTCACAGAGTACAAGAGAATATGCATAAAATTAAACTTTTCTGCTAGCCCAGATACCTAGTCCTTTTTCATATGGGCAACAGATTGCCATTAAGTTTTTCATGTATCCTGAAATGTTCTCTGTCTATAAAAGCACAGATATGTATTTATATATGCATAAAACACATGTATACATATATGTGTATATGAAACTACTTTTCATTTTTACACAAATGGGAGAGTTATATATCCAATAGTCCACATTTGTTTTTTAACTGAGCAATGTTGCAAATTCATTTCCCTCTCCAAAGGAAATAAAGTCATTCACTATAACTATAGATTAAAAATTTTGTCATTTATCATTTCAATAACTGAAGAAACACACTTGACAACATTCAATACCCATTCATAATTAAAATTTTTGAACAAACTAAGAATAACAGGAAATTTTTAGACTTTATAAACAGTATGTACAGAAAATTCTATAGCTAACATCACACTTAATGATAAAAATATGAATGCTTTGTCTTTATTAAAAATAAGACAAAAATGTTTACTTTCACCCCTTACACTTTGCATCATACCGGAGTGCCTTGCCAATGTACTAGGGCAGCAAAAGAAATATGAGACATAATGACTAGAGGAAGAAGTACAACTAACATTATTCTCAGATAGCATGATTACATATTTGAAAATCTCCACAACTACTATAACTAATAAAACCACAATCAAATACCACCACACGTCTAGTAAAATGTAGAATATCACTACAAATCTAGTAGAACATCAATTTTTAAAAATGTATATTTCTATATGTTTATATTCATGTACATGCATACAGAAGAAAACAAGAAGGAAATACACCTGTTTCTCTCTGAGTAGGAATATGAGTAATTTTTATTTTTTTAAACTTTCTCTGTTTTGTGATAGAAAGTCACGTGTTAGATTTAAAACAGTAACAAAACAATAAACCTCATTTAAATTTTCAAATAAGAACATGCTGTCATTTGCTGTCAGACTATACACAAGTAGATGAACTTTTGAGAGCCAGATAATTTTTTGTCTCATGTTTCTGTTGCCTATATACAAAAATAAGAAACAACTAGATTGTTTATGAAATTATTTATTAATAATGTCCTTTCCGCCGAACCTGCACATGCCTTTCTCCTGTTTTCTAGTATTGCATAGGTTGGATAAATATTCAGTGAAGGCTGACTTTTGTTGTTTTGTATGTGACTGATTTTTCTTTCCAGGATGCATGTAGATTTTTATTCTTTATCTCAGCTATTTAAGATTTTGTAATGGTAGATGTAACTTAATAAAATATATATAATAACAACAGAAGTCTACGAATTAGTATTATGCATGTACCAGTTATATTTCAAGCACCCTGCAAACATCATCCAATATAATCTTCATAAGAAATACACAAGGTAAGTCCTTTGTTTGTTAATTTTTAATAAAGAAACAGAGATACAAGGAAGTTAAATATTTTTCCCAACATATTTTGCTTAAAGTCTGACAGTCAGAAACTAGATCACAACAGTCTGGTTCAAATTCAATGTTTTCAATTACCAGGCCGTAGTTTTACTCTCTATAGTCAGGAGCAAAACAATTGATCTCAAAATTCTTTATCTTTTAGAAATAATTACATAATATATATTTTTAAATGACTTCACCCATGATATAAGAATAAAACATGTATCCCCATCATTTGGTTGTGACAAATAAATGATATGATATAATTTATCTAAATATTCTTGATATCCCAACGGACCATTGATCATTCTGTTCCTCTAAGTTCCAAATCTACTCTATGAAGCTCTACTTGCGATGCTGGGACACTTCTTCCTTGGCAGCTGACAAGATGGTAAGCTTCATCAATACAGGACCCTGGAGGGATTCTGGAGGAGAAGAAGTTCTTGGTTTCTGTGCATCCTCTTTCCTGGCAGGCATCCGCAGCACTTTGTGGCTGGCAGCACATGGCACCTCTCCATGGTACCTCCCTCATGACCCAGAATGTGATTTCTCAGTCAATTTCCCAGTGAAGCCCCTCAATAAACTACTCTGCCATCCAGTGGGCCACCGTAGTTCCCTTTCCAGACACAACTGGATCTCAGTCTTAAAGGGTAGGAATCCACTTCCAGATTTTTTTCAATTGAAATATATTTGACATATAACATCATGGAAGTTTAAGGTGTACAACATGTTGATGTATACATTTATATATTGCAATGTGGTTGTCATTATAATGTAGCTGGTACCTCTAATATGTGATATAATAATTATCGTTTCTTTTCTTGTGGTGGGAATAATTAAGATCTAGTGTCTTAGCAAATTTGATATTTATAATACAATATTGTCTATAATCACTACACTGTGCATTAGGTTTCCAGGACTTATTTGTCTATTAGTTGCAAGTTTGCACCCTTAAACATCTCTCCTATTCTCCCACACCCCAACGCCTGGTAACCACCATTTTACTCTCTGATTTTACAAGATCGTTTTTTGTTTTTGTATTTTTTAGATTCCTCATATGAATGATATTATATGTCAAATGATAATATTTGTCTTTCTCTGTCTGACTTATCTCACTTAGCATAATGTCCTCAAGACCCATCCACGTTGTCGCAATGGCAAGATTTCCTTCTTTCTCATGGCTGAATAATATTCCAGTGTATCTATATACCACACCTTCTTTATCCATCCATTCTTTGGCAGACACTTAGGTTGTTTCCATGTCTTGGCTGTGGTGAATTATGTTACAATAAACATGCGAGTGCATATACCCCTTCAATATTCTATTTTCATTTATTTGGGGTATATACCCAGAAGTGCAATTGCTGGGTCATGGCAGTGCTTTTTAAAAATTTTTGAGGAACTTCTCAATTGTTTTCCATAGGGGTTGAACCAATTTACATTCTCATCAACAGTGCAAAGAGTCCCCCTTTCTCCACATCCTCACCAGCACTTGTTTTTCTTGTCTTCTTGATGATAGCTATTCTAACAGGTGTGACTGATTTGTTTCTACATTGGGTGCTCTGCCTTACCCCTAGAGGTAATGGCTGTTTCCTATACCTGCTATTTCTGTATTCCTTGGAGTATTTTTTACCCCTCGTTGTCCAATTTCCTGTTACCCCTATCTCCTCTTATAGTTAATAATTCTTTATTGTAAACTTTCCTTGTTCAAATTATTATATGGTTCCTGTCTTCTGATTGCAACCTTATTGACAAAACCATTAAGTGCAACAAAATATAAATGGCTATTTTTGTGGTTGAAAACCTGTATATATATTTGTAGCTATCACTAAACATCCCAGTTTTTAAATTTCCAAGTTTCAATAGTCTCATTTATAAGCTGGGTATAATAACACCTATCTCAAAGAATAAGGAATAGGCAATGCAATGTTTGTGAAAATGCTTTACTTAGTGTGAAAGCACAGTAGAAATATGTTATTATTACTAGGTGATAAACTCTGTGAGGGTGGGCCCCTTTCTGTCCTGCCATTCTTGGATACCCGGTGATTTTCACAGGGCCTTGTATGCTGTGCGTACTCAATAAATGTTGGTTTGATGAACAGATGCATAAACACATTGATATTGCTCCATTTCATGTTTGTTAAGTCCATTTGAATTAAATTTCAAAATGTCACTTAAATAAATCTAGTGCTTTCAACTTTGCAGTAGTGCTTTCAACTTTGCAGAATATTATATGATAAAAATATACTTAGTATCCTTCAACTGCATTCCAAAATATTCCAGGATCGTACTGGAACACATTTGTACTTATAAACAAAAATAGAAAATATGGAGAAAACTATGTAGTCTAGAGACCAAAACTTTGTTGCACTGTTTAATTAACTATTTTCAGGTTCATTTTGTTAGGTTATTTACTTTGCAAACTGATAAGGCACATATAATTTACTACAAGTTTTCCTTTGTTATCTTTATGTGCAATGTGTTCTGAGGGCGAACTGTTTAAGTTACAGCATAACTAGAATGCTGTTTTAAGCATTTATTAAGTGAATAAATAACTTCACATTTGATGCCCTTTATTTTTAGAGAGAAGAGAAATAATTTTCATAGATTATTTTTCACTCTTAATAGCCTCTCCTACAATATTTTCATCAAAAAGTCTAGACAAACATCAAGCTAAAATATGTTACCATGGCCAAGATGAAGCTGTATGGTTTTTTTCTTCTTGTATCAGTGCATTGGCTTGTATACTCATGAACTCTTTGCTCTTCCTACTGCAACATTTTTCATAATGTTCTCCGGCAGCTTTGTCAAGGAATTTCATTGTTTTCTTTCTAAGAGCATGAAGTTAATAACACTACCTAAGCTACTTTGATTGTAGGGGGAAAAGAAAGGCAAGGATTCTGGATTCCCAACACTTTTTCTAAAAGTAATGAAATATCACTTATTTTTAGTGGACTTTCTTTTCTCTGTGTGTGTGTGTGGGGGGGGTTGTGCGTGTCTGTTTGGTGTTTCTAAAAAACAACAACAAACAAACAAACAAACAACAACAAAAAATAAAATGGAAGCCTCCAAACTATTGTTCATGTATATTTACACAGTATCATATATGTGTACTTTTTCCCTTTACTTCATATAAATGAAAAACAACTCCTGTATAAGTGAATACAGACTCTGAGATATAGGAACATCCCAGTGAACATACAAGGATTAAATGATATCCTAAGCAAGAATAATGAATTTAAGTAAAAACCACACCCAAAGCATAGAGTTGTTTTATGAAATACAGAATAACAAAAAATAAATAGGTAAATGGATGAATGAATGAATGAAAGTTGAGAGGCTATGAGGAACAGATCAGCAATACATAACTAGGAACAGTGGGCTCTCTCATGAGTCTACCACTATTTTCAAGAATGTCATTTAAATGTTATAAACAACTTTATGTGTCTATCGAGTATGCTTGTTTTCATGCCTTTATTACACTTGGTACATTTTGTTGTTGTGAATAAAAAAGCATAGTAAATTTTCCAGGCAACATTTGAATTGTTTATATTAGGAATCGGGAAACTGTAAGAATGGTTTAGTATGGGCATTTTTAGACTATGAACTGAAAAAAAAAAAAGCAAAAATAAGTAAATAAAAGTCTAAAAATGTATAGAGCTTGGAAGAGGGACACCAAGAACTATCAGTTTCATTATCATTTAAGCTGAGAAGTGTCCATCTCCTCATCCATTTTTATTGACTGACCAAAGAGCTACGTTTTGCTACATTTTGTGTCATTTTAGGTGGACAGGTCAGATTCTCTTATTCCTCAAGACTCGATCATTACAAAAAAAAATAAAATTGTTCCTAGGTCATTAAAATATGGTTATAGCAGGCTCTATTTGACAGGATATTTTTTCAGAGTTTGTTATTTTAAGTTTATACCTCAAATGCAAAATGCATAACTATCGTCTTGTCAAAAACTGGGAAATCCCTGCATTTACCCAAGTTATGTTCATTGAATGTCTACTAGGCACTGAGAATGGAAGTACAGCTTGCATCGCACTTGATGAATTTACAGTTATTTAGCAATTCAAAGAGCTTGGAAACATCTTAGAGAGATGCTTTAAAATAGTTCACTCTAATTCTCAGTATATTTTGTAGAAGTTTTGTAAAATGTATTTCCCCTAGTTGGCAAACTAAATCTGTGTCTTAAATTTCTACTAAAACTAGTGCCATTTTGAGTGCTACGCAGCGTACTAAGCTATTTTCAGGTAATATTTCAGGCAATCCCTGCAACATGCTTAAGAGATAACTATTATTATTAGCTTTACTATTTTAAAGACTAGAAAACCAAAGCTTAGAGTAGTTACGTAACTTTCTCAAGGTCACACAATTTGTAAGTGCCAAATACAGGATTTAACCTGGGCTTGCCTACCATTAAATTTCATGTTCAACTATTTTATCACATGAGTCTGTATATGAAAGAACATACTCTCATATGCTCACAAATTACAACTATGTTCAATGATTCTGGTACTCAAAATTAATTAACACACTCAACGAGTATTTTAAACATATATTCCATGCAGGGCACATGTTGATATGTAATTCTGAATAAGACAGACAAATCATAACAGTGTAGAACATGCCAGAATCATGATACAGCTATACGTAGAAGTTGCCTGTGAAGTTGAGGGAGCGGCTGCATTGGAGGAAGCATCTGAAGAAGCCATCCTGGGATCATTTTTCTGTTATTCTAATGCCAGTGGCTCAGAACACCAACTTCCCTTTAAGCCATCTAAGCATTTTTCATTTTTTAGACTCTTATGCTTCTCAAAGTGATGACAAAGGAGGGCATCAAAGTGGTGAACAATTCTCCACAGGCCCATTTTCTCTTACTGCAATAGCTATTCACGTATCGGGAGCTGAGGTTTCTATTACACTGTTTTTCTAGTCCCAATTAAATACGATTCAACTTGTCTTCTTGCTCTTGAAGTCTAGATTATGCTAGGCACAGAAAACGTATCAAAGCTATGGCTGTGAGGAAGTCAAAGATTATATATGTAAACTTAAGACCATAAAATCATAAATGTTAATACCCAGCTGGTCTGAAAAGTAAGCTTGTGCTGAATGAAAAGAAAGTACAGAGTTGGAATATTCCTCTCACAGAAAGAACTGTCAGCCACGAGGAGCTCACATCAGGAGTTGTAACCTGACAAATATGACAACAGGAAAAGAGAGTTGATGCCACCTTTACAATCATTTGGCAGACTGTCAACACGTAAACAGTACAGAAAATACCTTGCCCGACTCAAAAGCAAATCCTTTTGAAATTTAGTAAGAAATTGAGTTTTAAAGATGATGTTTAAATGGTTTCTTTGTCCCTAGTAATCCCATAACAACCACATGCACCCAGTTTTCATCCTTTACTTACACAATTTATAATCACCTATTTTGTTATGGGTGTAAGTACTTATTGTCTGCTTTCCCCACCAGAATGAAAGTCTCATATGAACAGGGACCACATTTTTGTTCACCATAGTATATCTGGTGCGTGGTACTCAGTAGTCATTTCATGATTTTGTTGCTTGAATACATGAATAGCGATTTCTATAGTTCTATTAGAATTTATCTTAGTATTTTTATATTCATACCAGTCTTCTACACTGAACTGTGAGCTCCTTGAAAGCAAGATATGTCTTAAGACATATCTTGTGTCTATAAGAGATGTCTGTGTCTATAAGAGATGCTCAGCCATCACATGTTAAATGAATTAATGCAACACTGATGTTGCAATATTGCTTCACTCACACAAAGAACTTCAACACATAATTTACTTAAATGGCTATAATGGAAAGAGAGGGAGGGTCCCAGGATCCACTTGACAATAATTTTCCTTATTTCCCTGTGTCTAAAAAGATTTTTTGTTGATCTCAATTTTTACAGTACTTTGTGTGTTCCTGTGCCTTATGTCGTTAGTAGTTATTTCCATGAAGACTGGCCGTTACCCCAAACTCAAAACTTTGATCCCGCTCCAGCCCAACCCCAGCCTCTCCCCAAACACAGGTTAGAATTCAGTGGTATTTCCCTTAGCAAACAAAAATCCAAGATAATATAGTTTACCAAATTAGACTAGAATAGAATGCAAAGAAATCACTTGGGTAGTTTATTAAAATATACCGATACTCAGAGAGTCTAAATACATGAGATTAAGCTACATTGTGCTTTAAACTGTAGGTTGCACTGAGAAATTCGCATTTTAGTAATCATGCTAGGAAGGAGATTTCAGAAAGCTGGGCTCGATCATAAGATTTGAGAGATCAGAGAGGATGTTTTATGCATCCTTGCATTGTCAGTGCCTATGCCTAACACATAATTGGTGCTAACATCCTCTCTTAAAATGTAGATGTCTATGCTCCCTAGAGAATCTGTTTTCTCATGATCTGTCTTCTTTTGTTAACCTTTTGCTGTCCCCAAATTTATTTCCTATTATTTCTTATCCTGTGCTATGGCCTGGTCTCAATAGGAATTCAGCCTATTGATTCATATTTAATGAGAGCCTTCTTTATGCCATTAACAACTTACAGTATTACTTTAAGATATCTAAATTGTTTATTAAGAGCCAGTTGACATGCAGACAATTTAGGTAAAGTTCTACAGCAACTGGGACCCAGTCCAGATTGCTTAGTGATGAATCTGAATATTGAATTCACTCCTTTGAAAATCTATAAAATAATCTAGACTTTGTTCTTCAGACAATGAAATATAATAAATTGAACTGTGCCCCCAAATAGATTTTATTTCAAGTTATGTGATTTATATTAAACCCTTCTAAAATACTTTACTCACCAATGTTTTTAAACATGATAATCTCTAAAAAACTTCCACCAAATGGAAAAGAAACTGAAACAACAATGGTCTCTAAAGAAACATGTGGAATCAAATAAAAAATATGTGGCATCAAATAAACAACAAAAGGTCAGTTTCGCTACTCAAATGACCATATTTTAATATGTTAGTTTTTGTTTATATTGTTATTATAAAATTTAAAGTGAACTCTTTACAGCTATTGAAAATTCTTAAGCACACAGTGTATCTCTCAATACTATGAAAATTTTAATCTTTACTCAATCAGAAAGTTGCTACACTCAGGGATTTTTCTACTTTTTCAAATGATTCTACTAAAATATTTTTTTCTAGCTTTAAATATTTTCTATTTTTTAAATTGTTTTCCGTTTAAAAATTAAATTTAAAATTTTCTATTTTAGATTAGTGAGACATGAATGTTTTCTTGCTATAAATCAGTAAAGCATACAACAACCTAACAATATATCTTAGAAACCTTTCTATGTTAGTACCAACTTAATTATCTCACTCTTATCAGTTTTACATAATATTTCATGGTATGGGTGAACCATAATTTATTTAATCATTTCCCTATTGATAGACATATAAATTGTATTTAATTTGCCTTTAATAAAATCATTCATCATTGATGATTATACTCATGTGTAGTGTTACATTTAGGTAAATAGATAAAAGTTGCTATGGAATTTTGGGTGTGACATTTTGAATCATAATTAACACTGTTAAATTGTCTCCCCAAGAGACTATATCTTTCTGTACTACCATCAATTTTGAGAAGGTCTATTTCTTTTCACATCCTACAAATGTAAACTATTATACAATTTTTTTTCACTCTGATGTAAAATACTATGCCTAATTATTATGTTAATTTTTATTTTCCCAATTATTAGTAGTGCTATTTACATTTTCATATTTTTATTATCCACTTATAGTTTTGTTTTGGCTCATGGACTTCGCACAATTTTAAATTTGGTTGCCTCCTTTTTGGTAGGTGCTTCCTATATATCATGGATATTAATGTTTTGTTTTTTTGTGCTATAATATTTTCTTTCTATTTTTATTATCTTTTAATTAGTTAATATATTGTTACTAGAACAGAAGTTTGTATATTTTTATATTTTATCTCTTATATTTTCTCTTCCTGGCTTCTGTTTTTAGTGTTTCTTATGAATTCCTTTCTACTCTAAAGTCATAAACACATCCTTCTAGAATTTTTCTAATATTCATTAGAGTCACGGGTTTTATGTTTAGCTCTTTTAAGCAACTGGAAGAAATTTTGTGTATAATGAAAGACAGGGTCTTTTTTTTTTTTTTAAATAACAGACAATTATACAAATTCTAGTCCATCCATTTCCAAATAACTTGAGTGCTAGATGTTTTACAAACTAAATTCTATAATATACACAGTTCTCTTTCATAAAATCTCTAATCCATAACTGATGTCTACATAGGTATAGTTTTGCTTTGCTATACTTGTTGACTTTTATACAGCTTTGTTTCTTGTCTATATTGTGATTTTTGGTGGTGAGCTCATATTTATTGGAAACTTGTCTCCGGAGTTTTATTGAGGCCCCAGCTGAAGGTGCATTCCTGTAGAGATGATTTGTATTTTGCTTCTACCAGCTGCTTACCAACTGAAATCCATTATAAATTAATATGAACATTTCTTAATAGTTTCATGTTTATAATACAATGAAAAGTAATAGGCTCCATGCTTTGCCAAATTTTCCTATAGGGCAATACATGCGCTCGTATGTCATCATTAAGGATGGAAAATAAAGATATTGAAGCAATGAGTCAAAAGTATTGTGATATGATGAAATAAAATATGTTTGGAGGTGGCGTATCAACTTCTTCCCTGATGTTCAAGAAAAGTAATAGTCTTAACAATTCACTAGAGGATGATTACATATCTTATAATAAATCTAGAACTATCTAGAATGTTAAGTGCTGAAATATTAGACTAAATAAACTATTAAACAAAAAGAGATTCCTATTGTATTTGGCAAGAACTGATTTTTTTTTAATAGATGATCTTCAAAAAATGGAATGACTGACCTTTTGTGTTAGGCAATGCAGAGTTTTGTGGTAGTCTTCCAGAATTCCTGAGACCCTCTGGCTAGGACTTTGTGTACCTTCTAATTGAGGCCTCATATACTATTTCATCAGTTTGGAAGTTGCAAATAAAGAATCATTACTGTGACATGCAGAATTTATTCATAGAATATTATTTTAGTTGCATACCCATATTTATAGATGTGGAAAAAGCACCAAATATAGAAATAAACAGCTCTTTGTAAATGTGACTCCACTAAGCGAAAGGTTCATGTGCTATTATTTGTGTTTTCGCATTTATTATTAATAAGTTATTGTTTGTATAATACATCATGGACACTATGTATTTTAAAGGGTATGTGAAGCTATATCAACCAGAAATTATGTTTAAAAGTTAAATATTTATGTAAGATATTTCTAACATTAAATGCCCATAACCAATTGTTATGGAGAAAACAAATATTTTTAATAAAAACATTTGGCTCAAAACCTGAAAATACAAACACAATTAAAAATTTCACATACTTTAAAAATTGGATTTTTTAAAATTTTAATTAGCTAATACACTTAATGGCTCCCTCCTCCCCCCATATCTGGGGTTGTCTAAAGTTTAGGATTGTCCCTAGAATGTTAGCTTTTTATCATGGGGAAAACAGCCAACTCTTTATATTCTGTAAACTTTGTTCAAATATGTCAATAAACATTTTAATCAACTCTGAAATCACAAAAATCAAGTGTTCCTTTTTCATTCAAACCAGCCTTCTTAACCTGGCAGCTGAGTCTAATTAATCTGAATTGTTTCACTCCCCGTTTAGAATCTAGAACTCACTCTAGCCCTAGCTCATGGGCTATAAGAATATTTCCTGAAATGAACTGCTAAGCATCAAACATGGAAGCATCTCCATCCCCCCTGCCCGATTCCTTATTTTCAATGTCCCTTCATGAATTTGCTGGATATACCTGGGATGTCATCCTTTCCTCCTAGTCCTCACTCTCACACATCCCTTCTTTCTCTTCTTTCTCAATTGCTGATCATGCTTCAAGATTGGTAGAAAAAAAAATTAAAAGAAAAGAAAATCAGCATTTCTATGAAGCACCTCTGGGCCTAGAAGCAGAAGTTGTTGCTTCCTGTATGTCCTCCTACTTTCGCACTGCTCATCTCTAATACTGATATTTGTTTATGAACCTGCCTCCTTTCCTAAATTATAAGCTACTCAGGAGCAGGATCTGTGTATTCACACTCCCTACTCCCCAATACCAAGCACAGGGGCAGGTCCATTGTGTGTGTTCAGTAGGCGTCTCCTGAATGTATGAGTGTTGCTACTGCTTTCCCATCATGTTTGTCTCTGACTTCAAGAAGCAGTTCTTTAACAATTGGATTTTAGTTGCTTCTCAAAAGATTCATAGAACTGCTTTACTATTTCCCTCCCTCTCTCTCTCTTCCTTTCTTTTTTCATTTTCCCTTTCATTCAAAATCACTGCATCAAAGTAATGTGTTTTCTTAGTCATGCACTAATCCTTAGTGACTGCATTTTTAATCCTAAAACCCATCTAGGATTGCATCATTAACACCTGTCAACAAACGTCTCCAGTGTGGACACAGCACATTCATGAACCTCTAACGATGCCTTTATTTTGGAACACTGACGGTCATATGAGCTTTGCCAACCTGGACAAACACATGGAATCATGGACTCAGTTTAAGATGTGGGGTTCTTGTGTTTCATCTTTGTACTGACATTCTAATTTCAAACCTATTAGGTAACACAATTCTCATGTCTCCTCCCCTAGAATAACCAATTCCTGGTTTGGCTCCCCTGTGTGTGCGCCAAGTCTTCAGCCAGCCCTGTGATTCTGCCTGAACGTCTTGCCTCCTGTGTTGGCCTATTCTCTGGAGACCAGAATACAGCAATGAATCCCCAAATGCGTAGGACACATTCTGAGAAACAAAGGGAGGAGGAGTTTCATACACTGTGCATTGGTGACAGTGGTAAGGCATAAGGGTTTTACTGATATGTATCTTTCCTCTGTTTCAAGTAACTGCAGAGAAACTGACAATATAGTTGCTTCAATCATGGGGCCTGGAATCACTTCTACCTCAAATCTTCCTGGACATATGCGGTGTAATCAAACAATATGGTGAATATTTAAATTTAAAAAAATACTACAGTAAAAGACACATTGCCATTAATGACCCTCAAAATACTCCCCCTCACTTAGAACACACTTATCCCATAGTTCTTGCCACATTCTGAAGCAGTTCTGGAAGTCCTCTTTTGTGAGTGTCTTTGGTTGCGCTGTCTTGAACACATTAAAAATAGGACTTTGTATGCTTTTAAGAATGAAGATAAAGAGAAAATATTAAGTCTTTGCTTAAATGTCATCTTTCTGCTATGGTTGATCATGACCATCCTAATTAAAATTGCAAAGCTCCACCATGCCTCAGCTCCTCTATCCTAGTTAATAGTTTCTGTAGCACTCACTACCTTTTGATATGTAATTTACTTCACTGTTTTTATTGTTCACGTGTTTCTCCCTAGTGGGAAACAAGCTGCACAAGGGCAGAGTGTTTCTCTTCTGTCTTTTGTCTCTTTTATTCATTAATGTCCCCAAGCACCTAGAACAGTACTTGGCACATATAAGCATTCAATAAATACTGGCTGAATGAATGAATAAATGGATAAATAAAAACAGCATGCCAAAAATATTCTCTAGGAATAGATACACGTTTCTATTCTACCATCAGAATGTAGAATAGTTTTCTCCTTTTCAGTTGCAAGGAGATCAAATCAATGATTGGTTTTTCAAGAGGGATATTTATATTTGTTGTTCTCTTTCTTTAAAACATTATGATATAAATGTTTTAAACTTAAGTGTGACCATGAATGAGCTCAAAATGAGTTCCTGGGATTTTGAATATTAAACAATGGACATTTTCCAGGATTCCAAGGTGCTGACTTATAGCTACCATGCGGAAGACTTCATGAATAGACCTTTCATTGTAATTTCCTCAGAATAGCAAACTCCCAGCTGACTCTTCCAGTAGAGTCCATGATTTAACTCTGGAATTTGTTTTGACTCACTGACTATAAAAGCAACTAAAAGGAACATGTGGGAGTCATTGAAATACTGCAGGTAAAACCCACTTTAAGAAAGAGAGAAAATACACACCCAAATTGAATAAACAGATGAAATACTTTTCATATGACAAAAGGATTCATCAATTTGTAAAGGGAGTCACCTCAGGATTACTTAAAATGGTAATTCACTGACAATATTTTTAGTAATGAAATGTCTCCTATGTGAATTAAAGTCACATGGCTGTTTTATAGGAGATTGTCTAAGGCATGAAAGAAGGTATGGACCGGTGGGTAACACAGCCAGTCTGGAAGCAGAAGCCAGTGTCGGGAGTCTTGAATCCATTGTCCTGTGTCATAAAGTCTGTTCCCTGAGTCGCATTAGAGAGAACAAATCAGTCAAAGCAAAATGGTGCCCATGGCCTTCCCTGGAGCTCCTCTGTGACTAAATGTCTGATTTATTTGTAAATTTGCAAACAAAGCTCTTTTTTATTAAATCAATGGTTCTGCTAATTTTAAAGTATCCTGCTACTGCATTTCATTTATCTTTGCTGACTTGAAGTATTTAGAGAACAGTTTGCTTCCCAGTCTGAGAGGATTCATATTCCCAAGACAATTAAGCTCTAGAAAAGATGTATGGAAAAGGCATAGCTTCACAGTAGATATTTCTATTCCTATGATAAAACCATTGTTTTTCAGCATGTTGAAAAGGGAACATAGGTGAAACTACTTTTTCTTAATTTTATCACTAGGAAATACTACAGAAAAGAGACCACCACTAACTCTTGAAGGCAATTTTTTTTATATGTGGATTATTGCTACTTATTTGTTTATTTTGCCTACATGAAGTCTCTTTATGCTTATCATTCATATATATATATATATGTGTATGTGTGCATATATATATATATATATATATATATATATATATATATATATATATATATAAAAAATAATGGTAACTTTGCAGAGAAAGGATGAATTTAAATGAATAACTAGCATCTGGATCTCTTCTATAAGAAAGGTGAACAACCAGTTCCTTAGAGAAATAACATCTGCTTAAACTGCACTGTCCAAAACAGTGACTATTTGCATTTAAGTTAAAATTAAAAAAATTATCAAATAAATTGCTCAGTCGCATGAGCCACTTTTCAAATTCTTAATAGCCACTAGTGGTTACCATATTGAACAGCACACATATGGAAAACTTCTATATCACAAAAAGCACTACTCCAAAATATCTGATTTTAAGTGAAAAATAAAATATGTAAATAGCAATCACTCACACATAAATACATATACTGCACATACATCAATTATTTCAGAAACCTTAAAAACTGAAAGTATCCCATCACTTAAGAGAAGTAGAACATTTAAAAGAACAGAATCCTTAGTTTGTTGTGAAAAATCTGCCAGAGAAGATGAATGGCCATTTTAAGAACAGAGAATGAATTTAGCTTTAATGGAGCAGAATAAAAAAGAGAAATACAGCAGGTCATTTCTAAGGTTTATTACAAAAGCCTTTAAAGGGTGACTTTGAATGTATATTTTACCTGTTAGCATTTTACATTTTGATGACTTAGAAGATTAATATTAAAATTACGGTTCAGAGAATAAAATCTAAAAGCAGGTAATTGTTATATTAAAAATCCCAAGTAACTTAAACTTGATGAACATTAACCAATCACTTGTGCTATTTGAAACATCCTTTGATCCAGAATTTTCCGCAGAAAATAATAGCTTTTTACTCTACATACAGGTAGGGCAAACATAAGCAGATCGAACCATGTAAATCAGTACTTAGACTCCCAATATTCACTTTCCAACTTACTTTTAAAATATCTAAAGGAAATTCCACAAATCAGATTTTCACATCACTACCATGCAGTTAGTCTAAACCATCTACATGGATTTACTTTTTCCTCACATCTATTACACAAATTGGTGAAATTGTGGATTTGTCATGCTGGATATTTAGTTTCCCATGAGCTAAGTGTTCTTTGAATCATTGGAACAACTACACATTAGAGTAGATCCCAAAGAAAACATGACTGGAATGTACCAACATGCCCATGAAGCACTCTGATTTACCTTCCACCAATACATCAGTGAGGAAAGTGGGATGAATCAAATCAGGGTGACTGGTGAGAGCAATTGAACACAAGCTGGGGGGTGGATAGTCAGGCATAGGAAGGAGTGTGCTGCCACCACCTGCTGCTGAGGGTGAGGGGCGGGAACTAACCCCACCACCATCACTATTCCTGAGTTCTAAGACGGAATTGTCAATTTACATTGATTTTACTAAATTCTAAAAATGCAGAACATTAGGTAGCTACATTTTAATGATATTTTAAGTGTATTTTTAAAAATTCCACTGTTTATGAAAGGGCTATAAATAAACACTGCTTTCAAGTATGAAACTCTTGAGGCTACTTAAAATGTTTAACTAGTATGTGAGGCTATCAATTCTGGAAGCACAGATTCAGGGAGAAACCCAGATAGTGTCCTGACTGAAGAGTGAAAGCAAGGGGTTTTTATGAGAAAAATGAAATAAATAAGTACATGAAAAGAAGAAAAAAGTTCCTATTGGTGCTGACAAGATGAGCTACTCTTGACTATATGAGCACGATTGGTCACTGATTCTATCTTTAGATAGTAGGTCCATCATCATCAGTCCTTGTGATACGGATGTCTGCTTTCCTGCTGGCTTTCCAAACAATTGTTTGTCCCAGCTCAAAGTTTCAAGGAACAAGACAAGTATTGTAGTTCCTCTGGAATGGCTGCTCTGGTTCCATTTTAAAATGCCTCCATTTATGTCATTTTTCACAGTGCTATGTTCATCCTCAGTGCAATTTTCCCATTCCTTTTTTAAGTTTACTTTTTGATATTTTAAAAATACTTTGAAATTTAAATCTGAGGTCACTCAAATTTAAGTCATATCTTGACACTAAATAGTGGTTAACTTCTAGGATACCTTTTCTAAGCTTGTAACATACAGGTTTTTGAAAATCTTTGCATGGAAACCAAAGAAAACACAGGAGAGAAGTAAGGTGAGATGAGTGGAGGTGTTCATCTCATGCAATTTTGATCAGTTTGTCAACTTTATATTTGCTTCCTTATGCTAACATTATCAGAAAATAAATCATTCCCTAAAACTTCCTGTTTTGGGCCTCTGTTAATCTCATTCTTTTGCGTTCATCCACATGCACGTAAAGTTTAATCACAGGCCAGACATATATGGAGTATGTACTCCTCGAGACGGCTACTAATCATATTGGCTATACAAAATGAATCGAAAATCAAAGATAGAGATTGAGATCCCAATTTACATGCAGTTAGAATCCATGTAGTTAGCCCAGTTCATCATTAGCAAATTCCTTTATTCCTCCCATACCCACCTCCCATTCTAAATTCCATACGTAAACCAACTGGAATCAAAATGGGCTAAATCGTAAGTCTGCACTGTCACAGAGTACTGTACAGCTTCTCACACTTGAATGTGCACATGAGTCATCTGAGGATGTTGCTAAAGTGCAGATTCTGATTCATTAGGACTGGTGTGGGGCCCAAAGTTCTGCATGTCTAATATGCCTCCAAGGGATGCTCATGCTCTGATTCACAGAGGACACTGAATAGCAAATTTTTAAAGCAGAGTGTATCATTTGCTACCCAAATTGTGAACTGTCTGTCGTATTCCATAGACTATTCCACATTGTTCATGTTGACTGGCAACTTGACAGTTGGATATAAATCAATACACACACACACACACACACACACACACACACACACACACAAAATGATGTCCTAAAGACTGTGCTAATTATGATCTCTAACAAACATCACAAATACTATAATATGCATTACTGGGCTAAAATAGAAAATTCCAGAATTTGACTAATCAGAAATGATAAATGAGATCTGTATTTTCCAATAAATTATTTATATTTTGCATTTTTGTCATAGTTGAAAAGTATATTAAAAGTATAATTTCTAACATATGAGCTGTTAAGTTTTTAATGACATTATAAAACATTAATCAAATTTATGAGGTTTTCCCTTAAATTATGACACTATCATGTTACTTTTTATTCCAAATTCATTAAGCACATTTAATTTAATTGTCTGAAAAAGAGATGCTGAAGGCATTTTTAATTTTTTTAACTTTGCCTGACAGTAACTCATATTTTATCCTTTTTTATGCCACAGACAGAGAGACAGATATGTTTCCTTTCTTTTCAAAAAAGGAAAAGTCAGATGATGGTCAAAATGCTTTGTTCCAAAAGCCGAATACTAAAAATGCTAGTTGTACTGGTTTATAATCTATTAAAATACATTTTATTTATTTTTAAAAATTTAAGTCAAATATAACAGAGATAAAAATATTTAAATATACAACTATTTTTACTGAATTGTGTTTCTTGAGCTATAGTCTTTCATCTTTTTTCTTATTAATTTTAAAATAAAACCCTGACATGTTTTATTTATTAGCCATTCATTTTGTATAATGTATGATCCCAAGAAATCATATCAAAATATTATGCTAACCTTCAAATATGTGGCTGTGACCACTTTCAGGTGACATCTTGTCAAAAGATGTTTCCTCGCCTTTCTTGTCTGAATCTTTCACAGAATCATCGGACTGGCTCCCAGGGTGACTCTTAAATGTTGGTGAACACAAACTTCTCTCTATTTCCACTTCCTGTTGGAAGACATTAAAGGAATGTGTGTTAAAAGCTATCAGTGGGAAACAGATGTGCTTTTCAGGGTGTTTAGAAGGCAGCAATGAGAGGGAGGGGGTTTCTATGAGTAATGTTTGCCAATATGCTTCAGGGAAAATTTTGATAACTTAGCAAAGAACTGCAAACACATATCTGATGCTTAGTTTACTTTTTTTGCCACGATTTCCACTTCTGAATTCGCATTTCTTTCATGTATATATTTTTTTCTTTTTTCTTTTTTTTTGCTCTTCCACAAGGAGGGAGAAAGTGGAAATAAGGGTCACAATACAATACGATATGCTAATACATGCAAATTCCTGAGGCCTGAGAAATATCCATGAGGGATTTCAAAAAATAGCAATATATCAACATTATATGCTTAAGACAGAAGGAAATTAGTTTTTTAATGTTATGTTCATCTTATAATGATAATCTTAGTAATAATAGAGCTCTCAAATCACAAAATCATTCAGCCACCATACAGTTAGGACAGTTTTGCAACTCATGAAAATTGTGAAATTACTTCTTTGACATACTAATTCAAAATTACAGAGATAAAGTTTCCCGCCGCCCCCCAAAATATAAAGAATATTTCAAATATAGGGAATCTAATATTACTTGTTTTATATATTGAATAGTATAATCTAATAAGACAAACCAAGTCAAATAGACTAATTATTTTGAATAAAAAATTGTAAAAATTAAATAAATAAGCCAAGACAGATTGAGAAGCAATTATGTATTAAAAATAAAATTCAAGTAATATGTTGAAATACTTTCAATAGCTACATATAAGTCTTGGAGTTTTGTACATGAGGCTGTGTTTTCTAAACAATAGCCATTCAAACAATGATGTGATGACTTACTCTTCATTTTTGTTAAATTTTAAATACACTAGCATGAGTTAATTAAGCTTGAGAGACAGCTAAAAGTTCTAAAACATTTCGTAAAGTGGGCACATTTTATGTATCTATAATATGGTTGCAAAAAGCAAGGCTTTGTAAAAATAACCTCTTGACTTGTTTATGTTTTCTAATTTTTATATCTATCTATATCTATATCTATATATCTATCTTCTATATAATTTATATCCACATATAATTATATAAGTAATTAGAAAATATTGATATGTGTTTAATCATCCCATCTTTAAGTACCCCCAAATATATAATGTATAGTATCTTCATTATTGTGACCTTTAACTGGAACTAAAAACATTTATAGGAGAAAAACACAGGAAAATGTTTCTGTTTTTTTCAGTGCCTTCCCTTTAACATTTGTGTTTCCAGCTATTATCAAAACCCAAAGGTTCCTAATAGTAACGATGCTCTATGCTGTTTAGACACAGTGTCAGACATGTCATGGTATGTAGGTGTGGGCTTCTTAGCTAGTGAATAAGCACAGCATCCTCACCTCGAATCATTCTGGTCCTCTCACACTGTCACGTAAAGGGACTGCTATGAAATGGATGCAATATGTTTGTCTGTTTATGTTTTAGCAATTTAATCCAACTTCTAGCACTGGCAGAATAAAATGAGGTAAATAAAGAGAAAGTGAAGAGTCTCAAAAAGTAGTGATTCCCTGGAAATTTTTTGTTTTGACAAAGGGCAGAATGCTGAACGTGGTACATGGACTCAAGTGGTGATGGGAAAGGATCATCTCTCTCTTTCATGTAGAAACATGGAAATGTGATTTGGTGAAAATGTTTAAGCAAACATTTCAGTCAGGCATGACATTAACTTTTACTATATCGGCATTCTCAATTTTGAATTCACAAATACCAAGAGCCTGAGGCAGTAAGGGTCCCCACAGACAGTCTACAGATGAATGTAGTAGGTAGACCTGTTTGCAAACCTCCATCATCAGATCCAAGTCATTCTGAGGCAACTTCCTTAGTACCCTGGCAAGGGGTGGGGAGGGGCCTGTGTAGAGACGTAAAATAACGTCTTGGATGAGGTGGAATTGAGCTTTCTCTAATCAAAGCAGTGATCTGCTTTAATCTCTTTCAATCTGTTTTATGTACTGTGCTTCGACAAAAGATTTACTTTGAGTAAAAAATCTACAGGCTTCAACACATGCACAAAACACCAGTTTAGAGGGGAAAATGCAGCACTCGAGAAACTTGCACTGAAGCCTTCCCTTTGCTACTTATTAGTTGTATGGCCTTGCTCAGGTCACTTGACATGTCTGGGACATGTCTATAACATATTTTCTCATATGTTATATGAAGAAATGTAGTCTCCAAACATCTAACATTCAATAACCAAGCACTTGCATTCTAATGCTATTTTAAAGAAAATAAAGAAATATTATTCATCTTTTTTACCTTCCAGTCCAGTGAGGGAAGCAAAGAATAATAAAGCACATAAATCAATGTAAGGGTACAACAATGTACAGACCCAGGAGGAGAGACACATAATCCTGAATGTCTAATATGGAGAAATTAATCTAGTGAGGAAGGTCATGCAAAGCTCCCTGGGAAAACAATCTTTACATGACATTTAAAGGATAAAATGGGGCTTAATGAAGTGAAGATCTCTACAGGTGGAGAGAACAACATGTGCAAATGTCTTGGGTGGACAGGAAGCACAGTGGATAGACATGTGGCTGGACCAGGGAGCCTGAAAGAGAATATGGTGCAGAATGACCTGTAGAGGTAGGTACAGGATAGATCACAAAGCACCTGGAGGGTCATATTAACTATTCTGGTCTTAGCTGAATGGGGAGTTACTGAAGAATTTTAACCGTGTGTGTGTGTGTGTGTGTGTGTGTGTGTGTGTGTGTGTGTGTGAATGTTCACATATGATCAGTGTGTGGTGTAGAAAGCTCAGTCACTAGAGTAGGTTTTCTCAACCTTGGCAGCATTGACATTTTGAACTAGATAATTCCTCATGGGGGTGGGGGGGCTATTCTGTGTACTCTAGGATGCTTAGCAGCATTTCTTGTTTCTATCCACTAGATGTCAGTAGCACTGCTCCCCAGTTGTCATGATCAACAGTGTGTTCAGATATGGCCAAATCTCCTGTGGGGAGAGATGTCACCCCTGGTTGAGAGCTGCTGCTCTAGAGTAGGCTAGACTGGAGGAAAGTCAAAATATATGTGGGAAGATCAGTTAGATCATGACAGTGTTCCAGCCAAGCAATGACCATCTTGAACAAAGGGTGGTGATGAAAATAGACAGTACTAAGTTGAAAATAATTTAGGATGTAAAACTGACAAGACTAGGTAATGGATTGAATCTGAGGTTTGCGAGAGAGAGCATTTCATTTTCTTTCTGGTGTACCCAACTAAATGGATTGTAATACCATTAAATAATGTCAGAGCATCAGAAGACATCTGGTGTGGGAGAGAAGATAGATTATGAGCTGGGTACCAAAGATGTCCAAAAGCAGCTGGATATGTAGCCCTGTAGCTTGGAGAATAGGTCCTAACTGAACAAGTAATTTGTGAGTTATCCGCCTTTTAGTGGTAATTGAAACAATAGATGTCTATTAACTTGCTTCCAGTGTGAGGAAGTACAAGACCAGAATCAAACATTGAAAAATGTTGACATTTAATATTGTGGCAGAGGAGCAAAAGCAGACAAAAAAAAAAAAAGAGGAAGAAAAATCAGAAGGGAAGAATATCTTTAACAATATTGAACTCTTAATGAGAGCATAAATTAGGTAAAAACTTATATATGTCCTTTGAGTTTAGCCACATGAATATAAACTGTGGAACAAAACTGTTTCAGCGGAAGTAAGAAGGTAAGAAGGCAGAGTGAAATGGGTAAAGAATTAACTGGGTGATAGTAAATACAGATAACTTCTTGAATAGATTAGCATTAAAGTAGAGGGAGTAATAGAACAGTTACTCAAAAGTCGTGTGTATTGTTTTAAAGGGAGGGACTTGCATATGCTGAAAAGCCATTTGGATGGATTTAGAAAGATAAGTTGGCTGTACAGAAGGTAAAATCAATGACGTAAAATTCCTGAGAGGGGTAAGAAGATGCATCACAAAGCATAGATAGAAATATAACCCAAAGATTGGAAAACATAAAGCATTTCTGTTGTCACGGAGGGGAAGGAAGGTAAAATTACTGTAGATATAAATGATTTGGTGGCTTGGTAGCTTGAAGAAAAAAGAAAAAAAAAATCCAGTCTGAAATCATATATTTTTTCAGTTAGAATGTGAGGTCTGATGAAAGTTGGAGGAGTATTTGAAGAGAATAAAGAAAGTTTAATCTCATTGCTGTGAGGAATGGGGAAGTGAGATGAGCAGACAGAGATGACAATGGCTAATGTAGCACTGGGATCTCATTTGAGGTTGGTAATATTAAATTTACAGGGCTACTGATAGGCCCTGCTGAGTGACTGTCTGAAAATTCTCCACAGTTCTACTTCAGGCAATGAGAAAGTGGATAGGTGACTTCAACCAAGAAGAGGTTTTGTGAGGAAAACAATTAAAAGTAAAATGTGAGTTGCAGGGTAGGCTAAGGTATGGGAGGGGGCAGGTACAGGGGAATTTAGGTTACCACCAAGAGAACTAAGAGAGTGAGTGAAACAATACACCATGGAATGCACATGGATTAAAACAGGAAGAAAATAAAAGAAGAGTGGATTAGAAGATAGAAAAAGGATCAACAGACTAGAATCTTGGTGAATATAAAGAATCTTTGTAACTGAATACTTGGCAAAGCAAATTAGAAAGAAAGCAAACCAAGATGTTCACTTTAGTGATTTGGGAAGTAGCACAGTTACAATTGCTACTTACAAAAGATCCGGCTGTGACCATAAAAATGGAAACTAAGGTGGAATAGAGAAGAAAGTCGTTACATAGTAGGAGGAAAGCTAGGCACTCAGAGGCTGTCACGATGTCTTACTATAATGGAAGGGCGTATTAGGCTGAAAAAGACTGTAAGTTAAGTGTCAAGATCCTGGGCAAACAAAGGAAACTTAATTGAAACTTAATAAATAATAGTGGTAAAGGGGGACAAAAGGGATTCACCTCATTGCCATGAGCCTCAAATGAGCAGAGTTTTTAATGAGAGTGAGAGAGGAGTGGTCAGAAAGAACAGTGGCTTCAAAGTACGTGAGGAGGATTCGGGGATGGTGGTTTTCAGGGGAGAATCATGCTCTGTTAAGGCAAGAAGCTAGAGAGAGGAAGCATTTGGAGAAGAGATTGAGAGTACAGAGGAAGCTGCTGCTAATAGAGAGGTAGTTCCAGAAGCACTGGTGGAAGCTCCAGCTTAAATAATATCTAAATCAATAAATAAAATTTCTCAATATTTAAATTCTTTTCTAGCTTTAAGACACATTGAAACCATGGAGAACAGGGGAAATTTAAGCTTACAAAAGATAGTTTTTCTTTGTTATTTATGTACATTTCTTTCTTTAACATAATCTCTAATTATAAACTTAGAAGATTATACATGTATATATTTAAAAATATGGGAATGGAAAATACCAAAGTTTACTCATGATCTAGCATCTACTTCACAAGAGACCATGGAACTATAGGATCACATAAAAGAGTCAGAAAATCTTACCAGGCATTTCAAAAGAAAATAGTTTGCTTTATTAGTTTATATATTTTTCTCTCAGTATGGATCAATCCATGAGTGTAGAGGTCACGAGGTGGGAGGGGGTAGAAGATGAGCACAGGCTAATAAAATAAAAATGTCTGGACTTGTCTATATTTAAAATGCTGAGTTAGCTTATGTACATCCCCAGACTCAGTGGGTTACTGCCTTTAGAGAAATAAAAATGTTGAAATAAACAAACATAGGAAGTGTTATGCTAACATAAAAAAATGAATACCAGAAAGAAAGGAAAATCACCAAAATATGAGAGACAAGAGAAGAAACCTCCTCATAGTGACTTCTGCTGTATGGAGGAAGAAGGAGGAAGCCAATCATAGCTTGAACGATTCATGGGTCGGCAAGTCTCTGGTTCATTCATGCCTTTGAAGTTTTATCATCCCGTCGTCCCAATCCTTTTTCTAAAAGGCTTTACCTCCTCCCCCTGTGTACTAAAAGTATTTCTTCCGTCATAACTGACCTCAGTGTAAACTCCTTTAAAAACTTTCTTTAATCATTTTGTTCAACAGCCATTTTTCATTTATTCCACACATTTTTGAACAGTTAATATGTCTCAAGCACTGTTCTAGGCACTGTGAATATAAAAATGATTAAGGTGCAAGTTGGGCCCTCAAGAAGCTTGTAGTCTAGTGATGAAGAAAGAGACATCAATTGAACCTTATAACACAAAAACAAGTGAGTAATAATAAAGAAATGTAGGCATCCTGGACACACAGAGGGAGGATTCCTGGAAGGTGTGAAAGTTTCCTGAAGTAGGTTATGTCAGAGCTGAATTGTGGGCTGGAGTTAAACTCATCCTGAAGGTAGCAAAAATTCTTGAAAGTGAATCAAATAGGGGTGAAAATATTAGATTTATACTTTAGATACTTTAGATTTGTCAGATATGTAAAAATATATAATAATGGAGTAAGATGTCAACATCTTATGCAGTAAGTATACATGTAGTAAAGACTTTCAAAAATTTCCAACTGAGAGGTAGAACAAGCCTACAATAGGTTAGTGAGAAGGGGAGTGAAAAGAGGAGAGCACATTTAAAAAAAAATAGGCATTTAGTAATTTGTAGAATAAAGTAATGGAGGATTAAATGAAGTCTAGCATAACTCATTGATTTTCTAATTTGAATGGATCTCTGAAATGGATAAAACAGGATGAACCTCTTCCCCAAACCTATCAGTGCCTCAGAGAGATGAAAACCAATTTTGGGTTCCTTCTAGACCCACCACAAAGAACAAAGTGATCTTGAAGGGATTCTGGAGGATCAAGCATATGTCACACCCTCAGTGTTGGGTGAATACACTTTTTGAGGGAAGCCACAAACATATATTATTTTGTTTCTCCCAATATACATTTCCTACATGAAAGTGAAACTGAACTTTTCCATGGAAATACTGATAAACAACAGAGTTGTCTTGCTTTAAAAATATTGCTTGGGTTTCATTTTTGAGGGGCTGATAGCAAATTAAGTTTATGGCATGTTGAACCTGAGTTTTCAAGGTTGATATATAAAGATATACAGAAGGTAACTAGACTTCTGGAACTCAAAGGACAAGTCCCGTGCTGGAGTGAAAGACTCGTTAACAAGGTGAGATAGTTACAACAGTAAGAGTCCATTAAGTTACCCAATTAGAGTATGCAGAATAAGTCAGATAGCTAGGGAAAGAACCTCACGGGCATTTCAGAAACAGTAAAAGGAAGATTATCTCATGAAGCTTCCTTCGTCATGAGACGAGGAATAGTCAGAAGTAGGAGCACTCCCGGTCCACATGGTGCCTTTGTGTGAATTAGAAAAAGGGATTTCCTGTTCAGGACACTTTACTCAATGTAGCAAAAAATTGTGGTAATACACTAATTTTGTTAGACCGGAACATGTTTACTGCCATCTGCTGGGAAACGGTCATAATAGATTTAAGACTATTTTTGACGTGCACTGCTTTCCCTTAGATGTGTGAGCTTGGCTTCCAGAAGCAGCAGAGGAAGAGTGAAATCCATGAACGCTGAGGGCATTCCAAATGCAGCAGGGAGTTTAGAGAAAACTAAGCAATGAAAAAAAATTGGTTTTGGGCAATTAGGAGGTAACCTAGGCAAAACCACTCCTGTTGAAGTGAGCTGGTTTAGGAAGGACTGACAATGAGGAGAAAGAGACAAGGATATAAATTCCTATCCCAATCCTGAAGAAGGTGAATAATAATAATAATAATAATAATAATAGTAATAGTGATGATGATCATAATAATGATAGTAGCTAAATGATATTGAACACTCATTATATATGAGGCACTGTTTTAAGCACTTTACATGTATTACATTCATGTAATTGTCATTTCAACGTTATGAGAAGGTGCCATCATCTCTATTTTAAAGATGATGAAACTGAAGCTCACAGGAGAAGGACAAGGGCACAGACAGAGAAAGTAAAGGTGACAGTAGATGTATAGGGAGCTAGAAGGAGATCACTGCTTTGAGCCTCCATGGTCTCTTTCCCATCTCTGAAGGGAGCTCATATGAGTTATGTGGGGAGAGGCAGGGGTAACCGTCCCAGAAGACCCAATTTGGATTCAGAGTTCAATGTCAAGTTCTTCTATTTAATAATGAAGTTACCTTGGCTAACTCTTAGCATCCCTGACCCTCAGTTTTGTCATCAGAAAAATGAAGACAACTACTGTGTCTACCTCAACTATTTTCACAGTGCTTTTATAAGGATTGCCACAAAGTGCCAACAGCACCCCTCGTCCACATGCTCATGTGGAATGTCATCTTCTACTTCCCCATCTTCTACTGCAAGAAGTAAGGTCTAATTCTTCACCTCCCTGAGTCAGTGGAGGCCTTGTGGCAGCTTTACCCAGTGACTACAGCAGGTATGCTTACAAGTGAGACTGCCTTGGAATAAAGGGCCCTGGGGAATGAGAAAGTGTGAGAGAGAGAGAGAGAGAGAGAGGAGACGCACAAGGTGATCAGATATTCACAGATATTCAAGGGAAGAAGCCTTGCAGCTTCTGGCCAAGTCCCTTAGAATGCTCACTTTTTGGATGCTCCCTTTTAGCTCACCCTCTGGGAGAGATCATTAGTAGATCCTCCACTCTACAGCCCCAACTGATTTTCCAGGTAACAGGAACGTCAAGTGCCTGCAGTGTGCATGAGCCATCTTGGACGTTCAATCCTGTAGAGTCTTCAGACACCTGTAGCCCTATGCCACATTAGATTAGAACTGCATGAAAGATTCTAAGAACTGCCCAGTTGAGTCAAGGCAATCCCCAAGAGACAAAAGACAAATTATATTAAGTCACCTAATTTGGGGATTGGTTTGTTATGTGGTGATAAATAACCAGAAGTTATTATCCTCACATACTTTATATCCATTCACTGAGCTTCTGTGGCCCTCATTTTTCTACTCAGAAATAAGAAAACTCCTTAAAGAAATTGTAAAGACCAGCAATTGTTAATATTCCTTTGTGCCAAGTGCTTTGTTCTGCATGTAATCTTTTTATTTAATATTTCTAAGAATATAGTTACTTCTATTTTACAATGAAGAAACTAAGGTTAGAGAGCCGAAGTAACTTAAGTAACTTGCCCAAGGCCACATAGTCAAAAGTGTTAGTTAGACCTAGGGTCCAAATGCTGGTCTGTTGATATTTTTAATTGATACCTCAGCTTGTCATCCTAGTGTAATTTATTTATCAGTTGCAGAAACTGAAATAATATGGGTTAGAATGGGATGACAGGTAAAATATCAAGTCTTTCACAGCTATAAGCATGTCTTATTCCTCCTTAAACCTCTCATAGCATTATGCCTTATACACTGCAGGCATTTAATAAAGGTTGAGCTGAATTTTCAAAATCTCATGACCTTTTATATACACATAGTATCCAGGAATGGAAGCAAAGAAAATAGGCAAATACTATCATTAGATACAGAAAGCATAATGATTGTCACATTACCACATTTTACTGCATGCATCACTTAAGAGCGTCAAAAGAAACCATGCAGCTCGCTCCCCTACTTAAGCACACTTGGTAAAGAATTTTGATGTGGGTTTACCAGCTGGGTAAACTGGGCTGCATGATTTCCCAGTACATCTCAGGAACTTGGCATTTAGAACCTTTTAGCATGGTTCCACCGGGTCCCACCAGCCTGTGATTGCCATCGTTTGGGTTATTCTCAAAGGGACAGCACTTGGTGTTTTCCTGAATCACCTCTGTCCTTCTTTCTACTTCTAAACTTGCATTTATACATGTTTGTCTAAAGAACACTTCCTCCCATGCCCCCACTTGCCATATTTTCCTACAGAATCTCCAATTGTCTTTTCACATGAGGTTTAAGTGCCACTTGCTTTAGGGAAGCTTTCTCCAGTTGCCAGTGAAAAGCAATCCCTCTCACATCAGAATTTCTTCCATAGTTGCCTTCTCCTTAATGCCTTTTTTATTCGGTCTTGTATCCGCGTCATTTTAGACACATTGTTTCTTCCAATTCCACTGTCAGCTCATTAAGGACATGCTCTATTCATCTTTATAGCCCACACAGAATCTAATGCATTGCTTCCCTTGAACATTGCAGATATTTACTAAATGTTTGTTGAATGGACTGAAATTTTTTTTTTTTTTAATTTTACATTCACATAAAGCATTCAGAAGAAAATACAATGTGAGAATCTAGAAATGGCCAAAGATGGTGAAGACATGTCTCACAGAGTGAAAGGTATGGACATAAAGAAAACAGGCTAACTCTCTCAGGGAGAAAAGGGAAAACAAAATGTATACCCCACATATAACAACCCAGAACTTTACTGCCAATACCTTTTAAATGTCCCGTTAGATAGAACTTAGCAGCTAAATTTTCCTAGTAGTCTAATGCAAAATAATCGTATCAAAATTTTAATAACTTTAAACTTAAAAAAAAACCCCATGATACATGAGAGCAACCATTAGAGTACTACAATTATTTTCTGTGAGCAAGAAAATATGTATTTTGGGGCAGCCAGATGACTCAGTTGGTTAGAGTGCGAGCTCTTAACGACAGGGTTGCTGGTTCGATTCTCACATGGGCCAGTGAGCTGCACCTTCCACAACTAGATTGAAGACAACGAGCTGCAGCTGAGCTGCAGAGGGGCAGCCAGATGACTCAGTTGGTTAGAGTGCGAGCTTTAACAACAAGCAAACTTAACAATAAGTTTGCTAGTTCAATTTCCACATGGGATGGTGGGCTGGGTCACCTGCAACCGAAGATTGAAAACAGTGACTGGACTTAGAGCTGAGCTGTGCCCTCCACAACTAGATTGAAGGACAATGACTAGAATTTGAGCTAATGGGCCCTGGAGAAACACACTGTTCCCCAACATTCCCCAATAAAAATAAATAAATAAATAAATAAATAAATAAATAAAAGGAAACATGCATTTTTCTAAAGTACTATAAAACAATTTCCTTTTTTAAACATAGGTTATCAATTGTCATTATATTTCTATTACTCCTTCCAGAATGGGTTTATATAGTAAATAACAAAATAAAAGCTACAATTTTCCAGGGAAGAAAATGCATCGATAATTTTAATATTTTTCAAATTACTTTTATCAATTTTTATTGACTATGCGGCCATGAAATCAATGCCAACCATGTCACTCTGATAGGAACTCTTTGCCCAAGTAGTCTACAGTTTCCTGATCTACTCTTATGTAGTCAGCACATCCAGAAACCACAATTAATTCATTTCATTTACCACTGATATGGTCTGACTTTCTGTCTCCTTTCTCCCCATTTGTATGTTGAAGCCCTAATGCCCAGTAGCTCAGAATGTAACTGTATTTGGAGAAAGGGCCTTTAAAGAAGTGATTACGTTAAAATGAGGCCTTTAGGTTGGGCCTTAATCCAATCTGACTGGTGTCCTTATAGGAGGAAATTTGGACGCACAAAGAGATACCAGGAGCGCATGTGCACAGAGGAATGGTCATATAAAAAGGCAGAAAGTGGGCAGCCATCTGCAAGCCAAGGAGAGAGGCCTCAGAGATAACCACGCCTGGCGGCAAGTTGATTTTGAACTTCACCTTCCAGAACTATGCAAAAGTAAATTTCTGCTGTTTAAGCCACTCAGTCAGTGTATTTTGTTATGGCAGCCCTAGCAAACTAATATACTACACTTAGATTTAGGGGAATGAGGGTACATAACTGGTCATTGCATATGTCGGTTAAAGCTAGTCAGCTCCTCAGTAGCTTTAAATACATTAGGTTTATTTAACTGATTGTGTCTCTAAAGACAGACAGAAAACTCCTTACTAACTACTACTGATTCAGAGTCACTCTTACTGGATGAATGTAATAGGACAACTTCCAACATAGTTGTGCATTCACAATTTTTGAATGCATATTTACCTCACCACGTTTACTCTGCATTGGGTGATATATTATATGTGATATAACTATGCAAGGCCCTAGATTCTGAAACAAAACCACAGGCAAAAGGTTTCCTAGCTATTTTATAACCTCCTGATCAAAGTGAGATAAACATTCTTGAAATGCTGAATTTTTCAAATATGTTCCCATATGACTCTGCTTGCATTGTAGTCAATTGTACTAAATTCTGGCAGAATTTAGGTCCTCAATTAAAATGAATGCAAACTTTATCTGGCCCTTGACAAGCTAGCACAAATAAAGGCACAAAGTCCCACAGAATTCTGTGACATAAAGACCTAAAGCAAAAAAACTATAAACACATAAATAGCATTGACCTTCAAGGTCATTCTCTTTCTGTTTTATTTTATGTTATATTTAATTTATTTTCTTAAATTCTGGATTCACCACTTAAGGCGATTCTTTACCTTGACATTAGTTCTAGAATGATATAAAGACATGTTGAATTTTATCACTCTGGCCTATTATCCCTAAACCTGAGACGTGCATTTCTTCTTCAGGATTCCAGGGATGGATGCGGTAGCCCTCAGGAACAAGCTATGTCTCCTTCATCTTTCTTCTTTCCCTTTTAGTGCCCCATTTGGGCTAAGAATGGAAAAGTCATGCACTTAGAAATGTTCTCAAAATAAAAGACAGTCGCTTGAATTTCTGTAGATTGTCTAAGGTAATGTACCTATCAATCCTTACTATATTGTCAAAGAATTTGATAAGTGTATTCATTCACAAGGGGCCATTCGCTTACAAATGCATCTAGGGGGCAGTCATGTACCTGCAGGACTTAGGAGAGCTCAGCCACAAGGGCCTCAGGTCTCCGTGAAGACAGAGTCGGGTCCTCTCTGGTACTTGTGATCTGCCAGAGAGGCCGGTGAGCCTGCACATTCCAGACAACAGTGTCACGTATACTTCACTTCTAGGGCCACAGACAATGCTGCTATTAACTCTGGGTAGGCCTTCCACCTTCCCTGTGAGTCTTATGTTATTTCTCCGCAGAATGAGCCTGTTCCTCCTCACCATTCCTAGATTGTGCAGATGAGCATAAAACAATTCAGCACATATTCACCTTGAGGGTGAGAAACCTTGTGCTGTGCCCTACATGGTTAGTTCGATGTTATTATCCCCATTTTCTAGGTGGAGGAAATTAAGCACAGAGGCACTACAATACTAGTCCTGGTTCATACCCCATTTTGGTTGGGTCCAAAATTAAAACTCATATGTCCCAACTTTGTAAAGAAAATAGTCTGCATATGTGTGTACACTGTTATATTCTTGGAAGACTCTACAGGGAGGGGAAAGCTGAATCAGGTCTAGTGTTCATGTTTCCTAATTTCTTGAGAAATCTCGAGCTGGGCACGTACACGTTATTTTGTGATTTGCTACTGACCTAACAGAAAGAATGCTGCAAAATTGAAAGAGATATGTCTCGAAGTTCACTGACATTCCCCATGTGTGAAAAAAAAAAAAACTTGCTATTTGAGTGGCAGGGCATATCACTATGTCCCTTTGTTTTCACCCACTTAGAGACCATGCTCATTTGATTTGCTGTGTGCCTAAGAAAGCCTGTGGCATTTTATGTTCAGGGAGAACTGAATACAAATTCCCCACGAGATGCAGATTTTTAGGGCTATGTACTCTTATTTTCATGCTGGCATCACATTTAGGCAGTTAATTTTCCATAAAAAGCAGAAATACTGCCTTCTTTCCTTTCTCAGTCAAGAATAAAATTCTGCAACTTAACCCAAGTCACTCTCATTTTCTTAAATGGGGCCCTAAAGTATTTCATGATTATCTTTATTAGTATGAGACTATATCCAAGCTTGAAATAATTCTAATGAAAAGAAAACTTCTATTAAAATATTCTAACTAGTTTCAATTGACCATATTACTGGCAATGGAAAAATCCCTAATGGCTAAACCTTTTAAAGCTAATCTGCTTTAACACATTTTAAAACTGATGTGCCATTTGAGATTTAGGTGTTAGCATGCAAAGTGTCTTCTTTTCCTATTCTTTTATTCATTTGCTATTTCATTTCCCCTTAACTTTTTGAAAATGAGATAACCCAATGATATTCCCTAGAGTTGCAAGAATGAGTTAAAAACAAATTTCTGTATCCAATCTGCATTCTGTATTCAAATGCCAAAGATATGCAAAAGAATACCGTGAAAAAAAATGTATATCTGTGTGGCTGGTGATCAAACAATGTTCAGAGTGAATGGTTATGTTTACCTAAGGAGCAGAAAGTCCCTGACAGACAGAACATTCACATAATTGTCCTGAGTTGGGGTGACATGGTGGAAAGTGGCTGGAAGCTAGTCAGACCTGGGTTTAAAACCCAACTTCACC